>NC_084612.1:22780724-22973224 GCF_033978795.1 Nerophis ophidion | reverse complement strand
TTTGATATGTATTGTCTTTATTTAATTGTACGCCAAATAAAGTTTTATTTGGTCGGGAAAGGTAATGCAACTTTCAAGCAGATTGTTTAATACACCACTCTTTTGTATTTTCTGAGTAGATAAACATGTTTTCTCATACAATTTTTGACATGGAAATAATATATTATAAATGAAATAAACAGTTTTGATTAATTTGAAGTTTGTTTAGAACACTTTTAAGAACTGAACCAAATCCTGAAAATGACAAGTATCAGGATTGTACTTTGACTTAGACTTCCTCTTTATTGTCATTCAAATTTGAACTTTACAGTACAGATAAGAATGCAATTTCGTTGTAGTGCAGGATAAAAGAGCAATAAGGTGCAGATATAGATTTACTGTACAGATAAAAATATAGCACTTTAGCATATGCATCCACGTTTACGGATATGTTATATATTCTTTTGCGCTAGTAAATTGCAACCAAATTTCGAAAAAAGCATCAAATTACAAATATAAATGCACATGCAGTATTTGTAAGATGTATTGTCCTCCCTGTAATAAAATGTTCAGGATTGTACGCGGTGAGATTTTCTCTACGCAATGACAACGTGAAGCCTGGAGATGACGACAAAGACACTCTGTAATGTCGACGGCAACAGCGCCCCTATTGGTCGACGGCTGTCACTGCCACAACATCGTCAAGCAAGGTGTCACTCGAGACGCCAGAGGTTGACAGCCTGTCACCTTTTCGCCAACCTTGCCAGTGGCAGCCAAAGTTGCTGTTGGATCACCTTACCAGTGATGACCAAGCAGCCTGTTTTGGAGTTAACAATAAGTAAGGCAAAGGTAAAGCATGAGAATATCACGGCCGACAAAAGGTTCTCTGTGGTGGTGTGAGCAGATGTGGACGGTATCGGCATGCTAACGTTAGCAGTTGACGGGAGCTCCATTTGTAATTGAGCAGTTATTGGAAAATGTCTTGAAATATGGTAACACATTGTTTTAGTGAGCACGTTTTTAGAACTGATAATGTTACGGTACTGCTCATTAGTGTAACGTAAACGACATTTTCTTTTTTTACATGTAGCATGTTTAGCTAGCTGACACCTTTTAAACGGCTCACCTTGTTAGCATCACATGAGCTAAGTGGGTGCTCGCTGTCACCGAGCGTACAAGTCTTACTGAACCGACTAGAGAGCTGGGTTTACTGCACACCCTGGGCTTACATTGATGTGAACAGATCTAGCGATAAACAGACTAACGGACACTTCTTTAGGTACACCTGAACTATCAAGAGCTAATGCAAAAGCTGAATCAAAGATGGTGTCTTTGCAAACAGAAAGTATTGTAATATTTTGTTTTGATTGATGGCGGCTGTACATCACTGCAGCACCTCTCAAATAATGTATCATTTTCTTAGTGAGAGTGTCACTTTTATAGTGTTTACTTTGGCTCACCCTTTAAGTGTTGCTAATAAAGGTACTGAAGAGTACTAGCTGAGAGTGTGTATACTGTAGTCCAGTGGTTCTCAACCTTTTTTCAGTGATGTACCCCCTGTGAATATGTTTTTAATTCAAGTACCCTCTTATCAGAGCAAAGCATTTTTGGTTAAAACAAAGGAAAAAAGAAGTAAAATACAGCACTATGCCATCAGTTTCGGATTTATTAAATTGTATAACAGTGCAAAATATTGCTCATTTGTAGTGGTCTTTCTTGAACTATTTGGAGAAAAAGATATATAAATAACTAAAAACTTGTTGGAAAAAAAAGTGATTCAGTTATAAATAAAGATTTCTACACATAGAAGTAATAGCTTAAAAGTGCCTTCTTTGGGGATTTTAATAGAGATCCATCTGGATTCATGAACTTAATTCTAAACATTTCTTCACAAAAAAATAAATCTTTAACATCAATATTTACGGAACATGTCCATAAAAAAATCTAGCTGTCAACACTGAATATTGCATTGTTGTACTTTTTTTCACAGTTTATAAACTTACATTCATATTTTGTTGAAGTATTATTCAATAAATATATTTATAAGGACTTTTGAATTGTTGCTATTTTTAGAATATTTAAAAAAAATCTCACGTACCCCTTGGCATACCTTCAAGTACCTACACGTACCCCCATTTGGGAACCACTGCTGCAGTCCAGGGGTGTCCAAAGGTTTCCCTCTGTAGACTGCACACTTGCAAAATCAAAGCATGCGGAGGCCTTTTTTAAATTTACCTTTAGGGCTCCCCTCAAGTTTGGCCTAAGTCATAATTAAAAAAAAAAAAGTCTTATATATATATATATACCGGTATATAGATAGATATGTGTATATATGTTCGTGTGTAAATATATGTGTGTACATATATATGTATGTCTATATGTATATATATGTATGGGTATGTATGTGTGTGCAAACCCTGTTTCCATATGAGTTGTCCATCCATCCATTTCCTACCACTTTTTCCCTTTGGGGTCGCGGGGGGCGCTGGTGCCTATAAATAATATATGGGTTGTACTTGTATAGCGCTTTTCTACCTTCAAGGTACTCAAAGCGCTTTGACACTACTTCCACATTTACCCATTCACACACTGATGGAGGGAGCTGCCATGCAAGGCGCTAACCATCAGGAGCAAGGGTGAAGTGTCTTGCTCAAGGACACAACGGACGTGACGGGGCTGATACTAGGTGGGGATTGAACCAGGGACCCTCGGGTTGCGCACGGCCACTCTTCCCACTGCGCCGCGCCGTCCCCTATCTTAGCTACAATCAGGCGGAAGGCGGTGTACACCCTGGACAAGTCTGTTCGATGTAAATATAAACGGAATATAATGATTTGCAAATCCTTTTCAACCCGTACTCAATTGAATGCGCTACAAAGACAAGATATTTGATGTTCAAACTCAGAAACTTTATTTTTTTTCAAATAATAATTAACTTTGAATTTCATGGCTGCAAAACGTGCCAAAGCAGTTGGGAAAGGGCATGGTCACCACTGTGTTACATCACCTTTTCTTTTAACAACACTCAATAAACATCTGGGAACTGAGGAAACTAATTGTTGAAGCTTTAAAAGTGGAATTGTTTCCCATACTTGTTTTAAATGGGTTATAAATGGGCTGTACTTGTATAGCGCTTTTCTACTTTTATGAGCTTGTATAGCGCTTTTCTACTTTTATGAGCTTCAGTCGTTAAACAGTCCTGGGTCTCCGCTGTTGTATTTTACGCTTCATAATGCGCCACACATTTTCGATGGGAGACAGGTCTGGACTGCAGGTGGGCCAGGAAAGTACCTGTACTCTTTTTTAACGAAGCCACGCTGTTGTAACACGTGCTGAATGTGGCTTGGCATTGTCTTGCTGAAATAAGCAGGGGCGTCCATGAAAAAGACGGCGCTTAGATGGCAGCATTTGTTGTTCCAAAACCTTTAATGACCTTTCAGCATTAATGGTGCCTTCACAGTTGTGTAAGTTACCCATGCCTTGGGCACTAATGCACCCCCATACCATCACAGATGCTGGCTTTGGAACTTTGCGTCGATAACAGTCTGGATGGTTCGCTTCCCCTTTAGTCCGTACGACACAAATTTCGAATATTTCACCCAAAAATCTGAAATGTGGACTCGTCAGACCACAGAACACTTTTCCACTCTGCATCAGTCCATCTTAGATGATCTCGGGCCCAGAGAAGCCGGCGGCGTTTCTGGATGTTCTTGATGAACGGCTTTTGCTTTGCATAGTAGAACTTTAACTTGCACTTACAGATGTAGCGACAAACTTTATTTAGTGACAGTGGTTTTCTGAAGTCTTCCTGAGTCAATGTGGTGATATCCTTTAGAGATTGATGTGGGTTTTTGATACAGTGCTGTCTGAGGGATCGAAGGTCACGGTCATTCAATGTTGGTTTCCGGCCATGCCGCTTACGTGGAGTGATTTCTCCAGATTCTCTGAACCTTTTGATGATATTATGGACCGTATATGTTGGAATCCCTAAATTTCTTGCAATTGCACTTTGAGAAACGTTGTTCTTAAACTGTTTGACTATTTGCTCACGCAGTTGTGGACAAAGGGGTGCACATTTTTTCGGAAGCTGTTTTAATACGCAATCATGGCACCCACCTGTTCCCAATTAGCCTGCACACCTGTTGGATGTTCCAAATAAGTGTTTGATGAGCATTCCTCAACTTTATCCGTATTTATTGCCACCTTTCCCAACTTCTTTGTCACGTGTTGCTGGCATCAAATTCTAAAGTTAATGATTATTTGCAAAAAATAAACGTTTATCAGTTTGAACATCAAATATCTTGTCTTTGTAGCATTTTCAACTGAATATAGGATGAAAATGATTTGCAAATCATTGTATTCTGTTTATATTTACATCTAACACAATTTCCCAACTTATATGGAAACGGGGTTTGTATTCATTTCAACACCTAAGTCTCTAAATCCACTTTAGATCTATATGTCCTTTATAAGTTTGTGTTTGTTTGTTTTATGACTTTTTTTTGTAAAAAAAACAACATTTTTAAAAACTCTTACAAACACAGAGAATATACAATATTTTCCCCCAAAAAAATTCTAAATGTAATTTTGCTTTGAAACAATTGGGCCAATGAGTAGGTCAACCAACATTGATTTAAATGTATTATTATTTTTTGAGCAATGACAGATTTAAAGTAAAACCTGCCTGCCTTAAAGTCAAAACTGCCTGCATGGCAGCTTTATCTTATTAGAGTCAACATTGCAGCCATTTCTCGTTACATTTCACCTGTTTGCTTTTTTTCCAACTTTTTTAAATAATTTTTTTGTTTAGTTGTACACTTGTATTAGTGGAATGTGCCGCGGGGCGTTAAAAAATTAGCTTCGGGCCGCAAATTGTGCACGACGCCACACTTTGGACACCCCTGCTATAGTCTTAAGTCTGTCCATATTTTAGATGTTTATATTGTCAGTCCAAAGTCTGCGGGCTTGTCTCTTTGTTTCTTCCTATCCTCTGTGCTGATTAGCTCGTTCCATTTCACATGTCTTTCATTATTTATGGAACTCTGTGGAGAAAGAGTTGGTTGTTGTGTGGAACAGACAGCTCTGTGGGGGACTGACAGATGAGGGTACTGTTGATGAAAAAAAAAACATGAGCCACATACAGTAAGTAATGCATCAATGAAACAAGGGTTAGAGGTTGTCATTCATCAAGGGAGCAACTAGGAAAATGTGCCTTCACGCCCATATGTGTAAGATTTATATGCAATCTAAAGGCACATCTTATGTGTATGACCATGATTCATGGATTTAATTTACTTAGATTGCTTGTATTTTGCAATCATTTTTGGACATTTGGCAACCAAAGTAAGCATAAGTTGTTTTAATTTGGGACCTAAGCAAGGGTTTTGGAAACAATATTATACTCAAAAAGAAAACCTTAAAAGTGTGAACATAGCCTGAGAACCGCAATTGTAATTTGTTGTACAGCGGGTGAAAAGTTTCACAAAGTGTAATTTGGTCAATAATAATTGAAAGAGAGCAGAATGTACACTGCAAAGGCATCATGTTTAGTATCAATGTGAAGAGACCCACCTCCTTGATACACACTTAAATAGACCCTCCCCTGTTATGTCTGATCCAAGGCCAAGTAGTTTACTACTACTTCACAGTGGTTAGTAGCTATTAAAGCAGCTGGGGAAAAATTCAAGTGCACTACTGTATTTAGCTGCAACCAGCAGAGGTGCGCTGTTGATTCAGTCGCAACTAGTTTGCTGGCAGTAAGTCGGACACGTTTCCAGTGAGGGTTGGACTCCGCCAAGGCTGTCCTTTGTCACCGATTCTGTTCATAACTTTCATGGACAGAATTTCTAGGCGCAGCCAAGGCGTTGAGGGGATCCGGTTTGGTGGCCACGGGATTAGGTCTCTGCTTTTTGCAGATGATGTAGTCCTGATGGCTTCATCTGGCCGGGATCTTCAGCGCTCACTGGATCGGTTCGCAGCCGAGTGTGAAGCGACCGGAATGAGAATCAGCACCTCCAAGTCCGAGTCCATGGTTCTCGCCCGGAAAAGGGTGGAGTGCCATCTCCGGGTTGGGGAGGAGACCCTGCCCCAAGTGGAGGAGTTCAAGTACCTAGGAGTCTTGTTCACGAGTGGGGGAAAAGTGGATCGTGAGATGCGGCGTCTTCAGTACTGCGGACGTTGTATCGATCCGTTGTGGTGAAGAAGGAGCTGAGCCGGAAGGCAAAGCTCTCAATTTACCGGTCGATCTACGTTCCCATCCTCACCTATGATCATGAGCTTTGGTCATGACCGAAAGGATAAGATCACGGGTATAGGCGGCCGAAATGAGTTTCCTCCGCCGGGTGGCGGGGCTCTCCCTTAGAGATAGGGTGAGAAGCTCTGCCATCCGGGAGGAGCTCAACGTAAAGCCGCTGCTCCTCCACATCAAGAGGAGCCAGATGAGGTGGTTCAGGCATCTGGTCAGGATGCCACCCGAACGCCTCCCTAGGGAGGTGTTTAGGGCACGTCCAGCTGGTAGGAGGACACGGGGAAGACCCAGGACACGTTGGGAAGACTATGTCTCCCGGCTGGCCTGGGAACGCCTCGGGATCCCCCGGGAAGAGCTCGACGAAGTGGCTGGAGAGAGGGAAGTCTGGTCTTCCCTGCTTAGGCTGCTGCCCCCGCGACCCGATCTTGGATAAGCGGAAGATGATGGATGGATGGATAGTTTGCTGTTTGAAGAAGTTCAAAACACCCATCGTCACTAATCTGCTATGAGTGTTTGAGCTTTTGATTGATCATTTTTTTTTTTTACCATTGTCGATTTACGAAATTTGGTCAATTACTGGTTAACTTCTTGTTGCACTTTGATGACAGTTAAGGTTAAAAAAAGTTGCTTGCAGAGTTAAAGGGGCTGTTTGCAGCCCGTGAATGCTTAGATTAATGGGTTGTTTTTTTTCTTTTAAGGTTGTGATAGTATTTGGGGTTGCTAAAGACCTATTGTTCCGTATGAATGTGGAATGGCTGTTTTGGGGCTACATTGTCAAGCAAACAGATTTGTTAAGATTTTGTGTAATACAAATGTGCAGGACAAACGATGCAGTGTTCTAGTGTTCTAATACTTGTACAGGTCTTGGTTGTTGTTGTGTTTGCACTTTTGTGTTTGATTTTATCTCTGTGCTGGTGTTCATAGGATTGTCCCTTGTAGGTCTGAAGGATTTGTTTGGCAAACCAGGAATGATGTCAAACCTCTTTTCTGCTCTTACCTAGACTGATGGAGGGAATCTGACTATTCTGCATTAACAGCGCTCATAGCTGGCATTTTCTGTCTTCTTATCTCTGCTAACTGGAAGAAGACTTTGTCTAATTGGTCCCACAGTAAGTGGAAAGTTCAAAGGTTGTGAGGGTGGAGCTTGATGGATCATGGTGGTGAGTGCCAGACTTTTAAAACTACTTTGTTTATTCTTTCAATGTTTTACTTGTATGGAGTCAATATATTACACTACAGTACTCAATCATCATTTTTGTGTGTTATTTCCTTCCCTTTCTAAAGGTCAGTTGGACTACGAAGCCAGAATAATGTCACAAGTAATGGCGGGTGGGGTTGAGCATTGTGACAATAACACGCCACACCCAGATATTTTGGCTTCCCAAAACCTCAACGAGACTCAGACTGAACATTCTTCAGCTTTACAAAATGAATTTGGAGGCGGTGCGTTTTTCAACAACAACCAGGAGGCAGAGAAAGAGCGATACCAAGAAGAAGAAGAGGACATTGATGAAGTGATGAAGGACGAGGAGGAAGAATCTGAGGCATCAAGTTGCCTACTTAACTGCCAGTCCCCAGATACTCCCATGACTGACTCCTCCTATTCAGAAACAGGTACATAGCAGTCCACTCTACAATATTGAGGCACACTGCCAAACAGTGAGCACAGAAAACGTGACTAATATGTCCTTCCAGGATTACATGTTTTTTTTTTTGTGATTGTTGCGGCCTAAAATGTCTGAATTCGCGACAGCTTTTTCAATAACACTGAATGCAAATTTTATGAATTTGTTATCAATGTTTAAAGTGTTCTTTGTAAACTTAACTGAAAGAGCACATGATTTCAACACAAAATTGCAACAAAAAAAAAATACTATATTGACATTTTTACTCGTGTTATACCACACAGACTTTAATTAAAGTAGATACTAGATCACAGTACAAGCACAAACTCTGAGGTCATTGCCAAATCTTTAATATGTTATAATAGGCCCGGGCCATATGGCCAAAAATAAAATCTCAGAATTTTTCACAAAAAAATCGATTTCTGATTTTTTTCCCTACTTTTTAAAGAAACCATTTAATACACTCCTCTCTGAGCTGCCACCTTATCGTGGTAGAGGAGTTTGCGTATCCAATTATCCTAGGAGCTATGTTGTCCGGGGGCTTTATGCCCCCTGGTAGGGTCTCCCAAGGCAAACAGGTTCTAGGTGAGGGATCAGACAAAGAGCAGCTCGAAGACCTCTATGAAGAAGATAAAATATGGACCCAGATTTCCCTCGCCCGGACGCGGGTCACCGGGGCCCCCCTCTGGAGCCAGGCCCGGAGGTGGGGCACGATGGCGAGCGCCTGGTGGCCGGGCCTGTTCCCATGGGGCCCGGCCGGGCACAGCCCGAAGAGGCAACGTGGGTCACCCCTCCAATGGGCTGCCCACCCATAACAGGGGCCATAGAGGTCGGGTGCAATGTGAGCTGGGCGGCAGCCGAAGGCAGGGCACTTGGCGGTCCGATCCTCGGCTACAGAAGCTAGCTCTTGGGACGTGGAACGTCACCTCACTGGGGGGGAAAGAGCCTGAGCTAGTGCGCGAAGTGGAGAAGTTCCGGCTGGATATAGTCGGACTCACTTCGACGCACAGCAAGGGCTCTGGAACCTCTTCTCTCGAGATGGACTGGACCCTCTTCCACTCTGGCGTTGCCGACAGTGAGAGGCGATGGGCTGGGGTGGCAATTCTGGTTGCCCCCCGGCTTAAAGCCTGCACGTTGGAGTTCAACCCAGTGGACGAAAGGGTAGCCTCCCTCCGCCTTCAGGTGGGGGGACGGGTCCTGACTGTTGTTTGTGCTCACGCACCAAACGGCAGTTCAGAGTACCCACCCTTTTTGGGTACACTCGAGGGAGTACTGGAAAGTGCTCCCCCGGGTGATTCCCTTGTCCTACTGGGGGACTTCAACGCTCATGTTGGCAACGACAGTGAAACCTGGAGAGGCGTGATTGGGAAGAATGGCCGCCCGGATCCGAACCAGAGTGGTGTTTTGTTATTGGACTTTTGTGCTCGTTACAATTTGTCCATTACAAACACCATGTTCAAACATAAGGGTGTCCATATGTGCACTTGGCACCAGGACACCCTAGGCCGCAGTTCCATGATCGACTTTGTAGTTGTGTCATCGGATTTGCGGCCTTATGTTTTGGACACTCGAGTGAAGAGAGGGGAGGAGCTTTCTACCAATCACCACCTGGTGGTGAGTTGGCCGCGATGGTGGGGGAGGATGCCGGACCGACCTGGCAGGCCCAAACGCATTGTGAGGGTCTGCTGGGAACGTCTGGCAGAGTCTCCTGTCAGAGAAAGTTTCAATTCCCACCTCCGGAAGAACTTTGAACATGTCACGAGGGAGGTGCTGGACATTGAGTCCGAGTGGACCATGTTCCGCACCTCTATTGTCGAAGCGGCTGATCGTAGCTGTGGCCGCAAGGTAGTTGGTGCCTGTCGGGGCGGCAATCCTAAAACCCCTTGGTGGACACCAGCGGTGAGGGATGCCGTCAAGCTGAAGAAGGAGTCCTATCGGGTCCTTTTGGCTCATAGGACTCCAGAGGGAGTGGACAGGTACCGACAGGCCAAGCGGTGTGCGGCTTCAGCGGTCGCTGAGGCAAAAACTCGGACATGGGAGGAGTTCGGGGAAGCCATGGAAAACGACTTCCGGACGGCTTCGAAGCGATTCTGGCTACGCTGGATAGTCGAACCTCGGATTCAGGAGGAACAGTGTGGTTTTCATCCTGGTCGTGGAACTGTGGACCAGCTCTATACTCTCGGCAGGGTTCTTGAGGGTGCATGGGAGTTTGCCCAACCAGTCTACATGTGCTTTGTGGACTTGGAGAAGGCATTCGACCGTGTCCCTCGGGAAGTCCTGTGGGGAGTGCTCAGAGAGTATGGGGTACCGAACTGTCTTATTGTGGCAGTCCGCTCCCTGTATGATCAGTGCCAGAGCTTGGTCCGCATTGCTGGCAGTAAGTCGGACACATTTCCAGTGAGGGTTGGACTCCGCCAAGGCTGTCCTTTGTCACCGATTCTGTTCATAACTTTTATGGACAGAATTTCTAGGCGCAGTCAAGGCATTGAGGGGTTCCGGTTTGGTGATCGCAGGATTAGGTCTCTGCTTTTATCAGATGATGTGGTCCTGATGGCTTCATCTGACCAGGATCTTCAGCTCTCACTGGATCGGTTTGCAGCCGAGTGTGAAGCGACCGGAATGAGAATCAGCACCTCCAAGTCCGAGTCCATGGTTCTCGCCCGGAAAAGGGTGGAGTGCCATCTCCGGGTTGGGGAGGAGCCCCTGCCCCAAGTGGAGGAGTTCAAGTACCTAGGAGTCTTGTTCACGAGTGGGGGAAGAGTGGATCGTGCGATTGACAGGCGGATCAGTGCGGCGTCTTCAGTAATGCGGACGTTGTATCGATCCGTTGTGGTGAAGAAGGAGCTGAGCCGGAAGGCAAAGCTCTCAATTTACCGGTCGATCTACGTTCCCATCCTCACCTATGGTCTTGAGCTTTGGGTCACGACCGAAAGGATAAGATCACGGGTACAAGCGGCCGAAATGAGTTTCCTCCGCCGTGTGTTGGGGCTCTCCTTTAGAGATAGGGTGAGAAGCTCTGCCATCCGGGAGGAGCTCAAAGTAAAGCCGCTGCTCCTCCACATCGAGAGGAGCCAGATGAGGTGGTTCGGGCATCTGGTCAGGATGCCACCCGAACGCCTCCCTAGGGAGGTGTTTAGGGCACGTCCAACCGGTAGGAGGCCACGGGGAAGACCCAGGACACGTTGGGAAGACTATGTCTCTCTGCTGGCCTGGGAACGCCTCGGGATCCCCCGGGAAGAGCTAGACGAAGTGGCTGGGGAAAGGGAAGCCTGGGTTTCCCTGCTTAGGCTGTTGCCCCCGCGACCCGACCTCGGATAAGCGGAAGAAGATGGATGGATGGATGGATGGATGGCATTTAATACAAATGACATAATTAATTCAAAACAATTTTTTCTTTTGTTTAATCAGAAACCAGAAGTTTGAAATGACACAGCATACTCTGCATCTTACTCTAGGCAAATTATAATTTGAATAATGTTGTTGTTTTTACAATACATATGAACTTGAACTTGTATTTTCAAAGAATTAAATTATGAGCTTCCCCTGGAAAGCAATACTTCTGTCTTGAATAAAATACTTCTGTTAACAAAAGTGTAGCATTGCATATTATTGCATGCAAAAAAAAATCCAACACTGAGATTAATCAAATGAAAACTTCTGTCTTGAATAAAATACTCTTGTAAATATAAATGTGGTATTATACATTGAGAAGACTATTTAATAGTTTTAGTAAGTGGATAACGGCAGACCTTTTTTTTTCACAAAATTTGTGTGCAGAGCGACTGCTTCAATGATTGCCCTGTGCCTTGTGCTTCTTTTTCATCATACATACCTGGTATAAATGATTTCACCACAGTCAGATGCCTTTCAACTGGAGTTCTGTTTGTTGTTGCGGTTTTGTGCTGCTGGCGTTTTTAAAACTCATAAAAACTTTGCACCGTGCAGTCATTTGTTCCACACCTGTTGCCGCAAAATCAAAGTACGGACACTTATTTTCTTTGGAACAAACGTCTCGCACAGTGCAAAAATTTGTTGGGCAAGTATCGAATAAAAAGTAGCACACTTTTGAACACAGATTTTAACCCTTTATTTAGCATTTTGATCCTAAAATAAATCCATCAGAATTTAATCAAACTAAAGTAAAATTTCCACCTATCTGTACAGCATGTTTGAAATAAACTTAAATTATAACTATAACCAAATAGACAAGCGATTGACGCAGAAGTGTCACTAATCACGCTGTGCGCGTTGAAAGCTGTGTGTATTTCTCCCTCCTGCATCATGCGCAGAGTGGATGGGGTCTGGAACCCCGAGCTCACACACTCATTCTTCCAACACAGAAGAAACAAGGTCTTAGTTGGAGGAGCTTGTCAGTAAAAGATGTTTTTTCACCACCTAAAAACATCCACCCATCCATTTTCTAACGCTTGTCCCTTTCGAGGTCATGGAGGGTGCTGGAGCCTATTTCAACTGCATTCGGGCGGGAGGTGGGGTACACCTTGGACAAGTCGCCACCTCATCGTAGGAAATATTGAACAATAAATCAATAATTAAAGTGACAAACCTGTCATCCAAACAGTACTCTGTTTGTTGACAAGATCATACAGCCATGGAAGCACATTCAATCTAAATATTAAGCAGAGGTAAAACAAACAAACAAAAAGAAGATTGGAGATAATATTTGACTTTTCTTATATTATTTTCAAGGCTTTTGTTTTTCTTATATCCAAACACCTCCTAAATTGGAATTATTTTATGCAAAACCTACTTTTCTTACTTGTTAGTACCTGTTTTTGTGTATTTGCGATCCCCATTAGTCCGGAAAATTTAAAATAAGTACAACTTAGGGATGTTCTTTGTTTAATTAAGCATTGCAATAGGCCTTATAATGGCATTGTGCATGAGAGCACAAGTGTACAATGGGTGTTAATATTGAAATTGTGATGTTTAAGACATTTCATAGTGCTCCTAAATTGTTCCCTGTGCTACAAACAATTTTCTCTGCGACTATGTTTTTTCATTTAGCTAAGCTGAAGGTGAAAAAGCTAACCAGACTGCCCTGATTAGCTATGTTTTTAATCTCCACTAAGAACGTAAGGGGGAGAAAAAGGGCTACAAAATCTCATGGGGGCAAGAGGAGAATTTAATAAAATATATACATTTTATGAATCATGTGCTACAGAAAACTCAAATGTATCGATAAAATCAGTATATCGCTCAGGCCTAGGTTATAACTAATAATTGTAATACTAAATTGTAATCATGGAAAGAAACACTACCAAAGGCTTCCTTATTGTCCGTTGTCTCCTCTGCCGTCCACAAGTTGCAAACATTCTCTATGTATGTTTTACACAAGAAAAGTGTTTGTCCATTTAAAACATTTATTTATGTTCTGACATATTTACCCCCGCACGTTAAGAGCATTTGTGAACTGTTGAGAGCGATCTATAGTGGTAATTTTTGTTAGTAATTGAGCGACAATGGAAGATTATCATCACATATCTCCATCACGTAAATGGTGCTACTTGGGGAACTCAGTTCTTAATTGTTTGTAATTGTCGTATCAAAGATGGGATAAACACATGTTAAACATATGAATTCATTTAAACTCAAAAGTAAATGTTTCATTACTACATTACCCAGAAGGCTTAGCGGTGTAGGCAGGAACAGGAAGTAGATCTGAGCTACTCGGGATTGTGCCATTTCAGCAATAAAGAGCGAATATCTTTTTATCCATTGTTGTTTCTGCTTCGTCTACACAAGAAACAAACATATATTTTGATTTGACAGTTGATGTGCCTGTTTGAGTGCCGATCGAGACAAATTTGATTAAAATGTGAGTGTAAATGTTGTCTGGCTCTCTGTGTTGGCACTGCGATGAGGTGGCGATTTGTCCAGGGTGTATGCCGCCTTCCGTCCGATTGTAGCTGAGATAGGCTCCAGCGCCCCCCGCGACTCCGAAGGAAATAAGCGGTAAAAAATGGATCGATGGATGGAAAATGAAGATTTGCCAAAACGTGCGGGGAAGTTGCGAGTTTTGGACAAAGTTGTAAGGCCGTGCATAATTTGTAGGGATCGATTGAATTTGCGTGAAATGGCATGATCGCAATATTTCAGGATCCTGTAGGGACGGCAGATTAAGGCCATGTCCACAAAAACATGGAACGTTTCAAAAACATACTTGGAGTTAAAACTATCTCCATCTACATAAGTGTTGTTGGAAAACTGTCTGTCTACCAACAAACACATACACTTGCTGTCATGCACATTTTGTCCAATCAGAAGCCTGAAAAAAGTAGCAATAGCTTGTTTATTTTGATATACTAAACGTGCAATGACATGTACATTATCTTTAAAACCAGCCTGCATGTACACAGAACCCTGGGAACATCGTTAAAAGAGTGAATGCATGTGCCGCTGAAACCCAACACTCATAGAATTACCATTTGTTTAGCAACATGGTCATGCCATGTTCAGCAACATGGTGATGTACTACATGTGCAGTGAAGTGTACATTATTTCTGAAATCAGCATGCACTAATGAGCCAAAAAAACCTGTTTTAGCCGTGTACACGCATACGCTAAGCGGAAAGTTTTGGAACTCTACACTTTGGGCCGCGTTTGCAAAAGTTTGCGTTTTTAAAGACAGTCTGCGTGTGGACAAGAGGCCTAAATGCAGAAATAAGTATATGCGTTTATTAAGTATCCGTGTTCGTGTAGACATGGTCTCAGGTGTAACCAAACAAAAAATATAAAGAGTTTTCTCTTATCAAACACTATGCCAGCTCTTTTTAAATGGAACACTTAATCCTTCAGACACATCCTTGTTGTGTCATATGTTCACACCCTCACATCACTGGGCAAGAAGGCACTATTTTAGTGTTACCAAAGTACAATAACATATATTTACCAAGCGGTAGAGAATGGATGTGATGGATATTACTGTAAAATTATAAATTTTTTAAATTAGAGTATACTGTGATGAGGTGGCGACTTGTCTAGGGTGTACCCCGCCTTCTTCCGCCCGATTGTAGCTGAGGTAGGCACCAGCGACACCAAAGGGAATAAGCGGTAGAAATGGATGGATGGGTGGATGGAGAGTATACTGTGATGAGTTGGCGACTTGTCCAGGGTGTACGACGCCTTCTTCCGCCCGATTGTAGCTGAGATAGGCACCACCGCCCCCCACGATCCCAAAAGGAATAAGCGGTAGAAAATGGATGGATGGAAATTAGAGTATATACATTTGATTAATTTCAATAATGAGTTACATGCTACATATTTTTTAGGATTATTCTTGTGCTTGTTAACTTTGACAGCCCTAATTTTAACATGCATGTTCACCACCCACAGCATTTCTTATCATGTTCAATGAATAGGAAGCCATTACCTATATTTGTGCGGCACAATAAAAATAGTTGTCAGGCCTGAGCATTGGCGCACAAAGAATGATGGCATATAGATAGATAGATAGATAGATAGATGGATAGATAGTACTTTATTGATTCCGTGAATGCGTGGGTTCCCTCCGGGTACTCCGGCTTCCTCCCACTTCCAAAGACATGCACCTGGGGATAGATGATTGGCAACACTAAATTGGCCCTAGTGTGTGAATGTGAGTGTGAATGTTGTCTGTCTATCTGTGTTGGCTCTGCGATGAGGTGGCGACTTGTCCAGGGTGTACCCCGCCTTCCAGTAGCAGTGTACAGAGTTGATATCAATCAAACAGTAAAAAGTAAGTAATGGGGTTACAATGAAAACAAAATAGAAAAATATTACAATAAGAAAATAAAAATAAAAAGCAACAATGAGAATTAAAATATAATAGTAAAATAAGAATATAATAAGAGAGACTAGGCAGTAGTGACCATGTTATGAAAACGTATTGCACTGTTATTGTTTTGCATACCCTGTCATCCTAGTACCCCTCGCCCCCCTCACCAGAGAGGAGTTGTACAGTCTAATAGCGTGTGGGACAAAGGAGTTTTTGAGTCTATTAGTCCTGCACTTGGGATGAAGCAGTCTATAACTGAACAGGCTCCTCTGGCTACTGATAACGCAATGCAGAGGGTGACTGGGATATGGGAGTCAACAAAAGATAACAGTGATGCATCCTGGGAAAACGGAGAAAAGAAGCATGCAGTTGTGGCTTTCAGAGGATACATCCCCTGAATTGTGACACAGCTACAATTTTGTAGAAGTGCTAAGAAATACGGTCAAAAATATATCTTCCAGTCGTGACTTATAAAATCAACTCACATAAAGAGACAACAATAAGTCCCACACGCTTGTAAAGAGACAACTTTTAAATAGTGTATTGCAAGTTATCCTTTTTTAACACTTTATTTGTCCTTCTTTACTCCAATAGGAAGCATATTGGAGAATCTTTTCAGTCCTGGTACAAGTCCAGAACCTGCATCCCCGGTCATCCAAGAGAAATCATCTCCCATCAGCCCTTTGGAAGTGGGTCAGAGTGAAGTAAACTTCGGTGGCTTTAACGTTGAACCTCTTGCCTCCAGCACATCAGGAGTAACCTTCACCACAGGTCCTGTGCTCTCTACTCATATATCTTTAACCTCAGACACTGGGCTGAGCTGCACTGATGGACAAGCGCTTGTCTCACTTACATCCACTTCAGAACCTCTCACAAACTTTACTCTGCTCTGCGAAAGACTTCCATGTACCATCGGGTCTGCTAACATGACATCCACCTCTAGGTCCAATACTTCCATTACCTCTATTAATCAAACAATCATGCCCCTCACCTTCATCACCAAGCACACAGAGTCTTCATCCTCTACTGGACCTCTACCCTCAGAAAACAATACTTCCTTTCTAGTGCCCACTTGCTGCACTACAAGGCTCACCTCTCCTCTAATGGACTCTCTGGAGCAGCTGGCCCATAGAGGCGATGATGCTCGCCTTCCACTCGACCTACACCAGGTAAGCGGTCTCTCTTGTCTACCAGCATCATCTTTTAAACATGCACTTCACAGTCAGCAGGAAATTTTTCAAACAAGATATTCCTTCTGATATAGGGAATTTCATAATAGGGCAGGGGTGGCCAACCAGACAGAGACTAAGAGCCACTTTTTTTTACTGTGTTACTGCAAAGAGCCACATCTGACACATGGGCACACATGAACATCCCTCCATCCCTTCCACACGCACATAAACACTCACACATACACACACATGCACGCACACACACACACACACACACAGACCTCTGCTCAGCCGAATTTATCTGAGTGCTTTGTACATTTTTGGAGAAACTGTTTCTGCTTTTCTGCCTGACTTTTCAAAGTGGCCAACTTGTGCTTGCGAAGTTCTGTCCGTTTGGACAGAACTTCTGCTCGTTGTTAGCATGGAGTGAGCTAAAGTGACGCTAAAGATTTGAAGCTTTGAAATGCGCTAATGACGCCTGACATATAATAATAATAATAATAATAACTTAGATTTCTATCGCGCTTTTCCAAACACTCAAAGCGCTCACAGAGAAGTGGGACTCAACAGTCATTCACACCTGGTGGTGGTAAGCTACAGCAGTAGCCACAGCTGCCCTGGGGTAGACTGACGGAAGCGTGGCTGCCAGTTTGCGCCTACGGCAGAATGGCTTGCCATTACATTCAACCAAAATATATAAACTTTCCCACTCTGTTAAAAATGTCCCGTGTTCTTCTTCATATTTTGGTTTTGCTGTGCTTTTTTACCCTGCCATTTTGAGTGCGAACTTGTCACAAATTGTTTACGACTGTGATGTCACGCACATGCACGTTTGAAGTCACTCAAACCGGATTCTTCTTCTTATGTTAGACTGACCATACATTCTCCTTTACCTGGACATGTCCTCTTTTGCGGGGCTGTCCGGGCGGGGTTTCTTAAATGCCTCACATGTCCGTCATTTTGAGTTACGTTGCGTGTATTTTCAATGTACATCCAGGGTCAAGAACGGGTTGAAAACAAAACTAATTGTGGAGGCGAGCGCACACAGCAGCATTTGTGAGGGAGGGGAGAGCGAGAGAGAGAGAGATGTGGAGAGACAGACAGGCTACAAGAGAGATATGTGGAGAGACAGACAGGACAAAAAATAGAGATGCCGAAATGTAAATGCAACTTCACGGTCCTGGCCGTCGCACATGGGAAGCAGAATGCATTGTGTGCAAAGCAGGAAGGTATATATCTGTGGCAAATAAAGATCTACAAGCCAATATCTATACTACAAAGCACAAAACAGCTGTGCAAGGCGAGAGCTCGTCTGCTCTGTTTTGTTGAAATATAATTAACTTGTGTAAGGCATTATTTATGTTTACATTGTATACAAGAGGTTATTTGGAATATTTCTAAATTCATGAATGAAGAGGCCGGCGTTTTGTTGCAACTTTGTGACTTTATTTGTGTCTTGCACGCAGCCATCCACCAAGCTACTTCGCACCTGCACCCACTCAGTGTTACCACTCCCTCACCTCTCTCGCCCACCCACTCACTGATGTCACTCACCTCACATGCTGTCATATCTTAAAGGGCCACACACACACATACACTACTCTCATAACAGAGTTAAGTGCCGCATGAAACCAGCCAAAGAGCCGCATGAAATAGGGGGTTATAAAGGCACAGCGTACATTTTTTTTGCCTTTGTGAGACTTAATCATGCAGTAATTCAACTCCAATGCTAGTACAAGCTCCAACGCCGACAGCAGTACACTGATTAACTTAATATGATTTGCAATGATCCGGCACCTAATAAGTGAAGTGAAGTGAAGTGAATTATATTTATATAGCGCTTTTCTCTAGTGACTCAAAGCGCTTTACATAGTGAAACCCAAATCTAAGTTACATTTTAAACCAGTGTGGGTGGCACTGGAAGCAGGTGGGTAACGTGTCTTGCCCAAGGACACAACAGCAGTGACTAGGATGGCAGAAGCGGGAATCGAACCTGCAACCCTCAAGTTGCTGGCACGGCCACTCTACCAACCGAGCTATGCCGCCCCACGAACATAAGGGTTTGGTGGAGGAACACAAGGCTTGTTGACTTATTGTTCTTAATTTGCAATGCAATATTTTCATTGTGCAAGATATGTGTGAACATAGATTTATTTGGTTTTGCTTTTATTGCCCATAGATCACTCTAAAAACGATGTACTGGTCCTTTAAGTAGGAATGTGACAGCTTTTTGCATCCTCTCTCTCTCTCTTGCGCGTGTGCGCACACACACACACATGCACACACACACACACACACACACACACACACACACACACACACACACACACACACACACACACACTCTTGTTCTGTGATCAGCTGAGTTACATAAAAGCGACACTGACACTAGCTGAGGAGAGGTAGATGTCCTCTAGTGGCATCTTCCCTTTTTGTACTGAGTAGTTGCTCTTTGTTCCTCCCATGAACGTTGCCTTTTTGACTTAAGCTCATTTTCCATCGCCGAGTTTAATCTTTCAATTTTACTGTGCTGTTTTTGTATCAACTACAAAAAATGTTTGTTGTTAAATAATCCTATCTTCTCCTGCAGATTGCTGAGGCCTCTGTCTTGCATGAAGATTGTATCCTTATCATGGTGTAAACAAAAGAGCTTATTAGTTTGCTAATTTATAATATAGTTGTGCAATATGTGTGCAAACATGTGTTTTTATAAAACTATTGGTTTGGTTGGACATCAGTTTATGTTTAACAGTTACCAAAGAAAAATTCTTCCGCTTGACATTGTGTCAGAAAACGGCAAAGTGCAACACTTTCACTTCCAAAGGTGTCTGCAAACAAAAAGAATGTGACAATTTTGAAAATTCAGACATGATTATAACGGTCAAAGACAAGGGGACGCTTGCTAATCTATTCCATGTGTGAATAGAGAAGGCTGGTTGGAGAGAGCGAAGCATGTCAAAGGAGGATTGTATTATGGCTCGTTGCTCATATACATAAACATGAGCGCTTCGTCCTCCTTTCCTTCCAACACTTTCGCTTTGTTCTCCCGTGTTTTCTCATGTATAAAGTTATGTCCAGAAACTTAAAATAACGTACATACTTAAACATTACTGCATTGCCCATCTTGTTTGTCCTTTAACTTGTGCTCTTCAGACCAGCTGGCTTTAAGGTGTATCCAGCTGGAGAGGCTCTATCACCAGAGAGTTTTGGACAACCTCAATGCTCTTCAGCAACAGTGGGGTAAAAATGCACACACACACACACACAGCATCTGTCTGTCTGTTCATATATCTATGTATCTACCTGCAGTGTCAATGCAAGAAGGCAAGGGATACCATTTGCCCCCTAGTTCTGATAATTACTGTACAAACCCTGTTTCCATGAGTCGGTAAATTGTGTTAGATGTAAATATAAACGGAATACAATGATTTGCAAATCATTTTCAACCCATATTCAATTGAATGCACTACAAAGAAAATATATTTGATGTTCAAACTCATAAACTTTTTTTTTTTTGCAAATAATAATTAACTTAGAATTTCATGGCTGCAACACGTGCCAAAGTAGTTGGGAAAGGACATGTTCACCACTGTGTTACATCACTTTTTCTTTTAACAACACTCAATAAACGTTTGGGAACTGAGAAAACTAATCGTTGAAGCTCTTGTTTTTATGTAGAGCTTCAGTCGTTCAACAGTCCGGGTCTCCGCTGTCGTATTTTACGCTTCATAATGCGCCACATATTTTTGATGGGAGACAGGTCTGGACTGCAGGCAGGCCAGAAAACTACCCGCACTCTTCTTTTACAAAGCCACGCTGTTGTAACACTTGTCTTGCCGAAATAAGCAGGGGTATCCATGATAACATTGCTTGGATGACAACAAACAAACCTGTATGAACCTTTCAGCATTAATGGTGCCTTCACAAATGTGTAAATTACCCATGCCTTGGGCACTAATACACCCCCATACCATCACAGATGCAGGCTTTTGAACTTTGCGCCTATAACAATCAGAATGTTTATTTTCCTCTTTGTTCTGTAGGACATCGCATCCCCTGTTTCCAAATATAATTTGAAATGTGGACTCATCAGACCACAGAACACCTTTCCACTTTCCATCAGTCCATCTTAGGGGAGCTCGGGCCCAGCCATGCCGGCGGCGTTTCAGGATATTGTTGATAAATCAATCAATCAATCAATGTTTACTTATATAGCCCTAAATCACTAGTGTCTCAAAGGGCTGCACAAACCACTACGACATCCTCGGTAGGCCCACATAAGGGCAAGGAAAACTCACACCCAGTGGGACGTCGGTGACATTGATGACTATGAGAACCTTGGACAATGATGACTATGAGAACCTTGGAGAGTAGGAAAGCAATGGATGTCGAGCGGGTCTAACATGATACTGTGAAAGTTCAATCCATAATGGATCCAACACAGTCGCAAGAGTCCAGTCCAAAGCGGATCCAACACAGCAGCGAGAGTCCCGTTCACAGCGGAGCCAGCAGGAAAACATCCCAAGCGGAGGCGGATCAGCAGCGCAGAGATGTCCCCAGCCGATACACAGGCAAGCAGTACATGGCCACCGGATCGGACCGGACCCCCTCCACAAGGGAGAGTGGGACATAGGAGAAAAAGAAAAGAAACGGCGGATCAACTGGTCGAAAAGGGGAGTCTATTTAAAGGCTAGAGTATACAAATGAGTTTTAAGGTGAGACTTAAATGCTTCTACTGAGGTGGCATCTCGAACTTTTACCGGGAGGGCATTCCAGAGTACTGGAGCGCGAAATGAAAATGCTCTGTAGCCCGCAGACTTTTTTTGGGCTTTGGGAATCACTAATAAGCCGGAGTCCTTTGAACGCAGATTTCTTGCTGGGACATATGGTACAATACAATCGGCAAGATAGGATGGAGCTAGACCGTGTAGTATTTTATACGTAAGTAGTAAAACCTTAAAGTCACATCTTAAGTGCACAGGAAGCCAGTGCAGGTGAGCCAGTACAGGCGTAATGTGATCAAACTTTCTTGTTCTTGTCAAAAGTCTAGCAGCCGCATTTTGTACCAACTGTAATCTTTTAATGCTAGACATGGGGAGACCCGAAAATAATACGTTACAGTAATCGAGACGAGACGTAACAAACGCATGGATAATGATCTCAGCGTCTTTAGTGGACAGAATGGAGCGAATTTTAGCGATATTACGGAAGATGAAAGAAGGCCGTTTTAGTAACGCTTTTAATGTGTGACTCAAAGGAGAGAGTTGTGTCAAAGATAACACCCAGATTCTTTACTGTGTCGCCTTGTTTAATTGTTTGGTTGTCAAATGTTAGAGTTGTATCATTAAATAGAGGTCGGTGTCTAGCAGGACCGATAATCAGCATTTCCGTTTTTTTGGCGTTGAGTTGCAAAAAGTTAGCGGACATCCATTGTTTAATTTCATTAAGACACGCCTCCAGCTGACTACAATCCGGCGTGTTGGTCAGCTTTAGGGGCATGTAGAGTTGGGTGTCATCAGCATAACAGTGAAAGCTAATACCGTATTTGCGTATGATGTCACCTAGCGGCAGCATGTAGATGCTGAAGAGTGCAGGGCCAAGGACCGAACCCTGGGGAACTCCACACGTTACCTTAACGTAGTCCGAGGTCACATTGTTATGGGAGACGCACTGCATCCTATCAGTAAGATAAGAGTTAAACCAAGACAGGGCTAAGTCTGACATACCAATTCGTATACCATTCAAATGGGTTTGGCTTTGCATAGTAGAGTTTTAACATGCACTTACAGATGTAGCCACCAACTGTAGTTACTGACAGTGATTTTATGAAGTGTTCCTGAGCCCATGTGGTGATATCCTTTACACACTGATTTCAGTTTTTGATGCAGTACCGCCTGAGGGATCAAAAGTCCGTAATATCATCGCGTACGTTCAGTGATTTCTCTAGATTCTCTGAACTTTTTGATGATTTTACGGACCGTAGATGGTAAAATCCCTAAATTCCTTGCAATAGCTCGTTGAGAAATGTTGTTCTAAAACTGTTTAACAATTTGCTTACAAAGTTGTGACCCTCACCCCATCCTTGTTTGTAAATTACTTAGCATTTCATGGAAGCTGCTTTTATACCCAATCATGGCACCCACCTGTTCCCAATTAGCCTGCACACCTGTGGGATGTTCCATACAAGTGGTTGATGAGCATTCCTCAACTTTATCAGTATTTATTGCAACCTTTCCCAACTTCTTTGTCACGTGTTGCTGGCATCAAATTCTAAAGTTAATGATTATTTGCAAAAAAAAAAATGTTTATCAGTTTGAACATCAAATATGTTGTCTTTGTAGCATATTCAACTGAATATAGGTTGAAAATGATTTGCAAATCATTGTATTCCGTTTATATTTACATCTAACACAATTTGTATTTTTGCTGTCTGCTACATGCTTATATGCTTTAATGCATTCCAGAAAGCACTTTTTATTTTGTCGATCGCTCTAGCCTAACCACTAAAACCCCAGTCTCCTCTAACTGGTCTATTTTCATCAGTCAAAGCCTATGTTTAGAGTAAAGCAAATGTCGTTTTTTTTTTTTGTAATGATACCATGTATTTTTCTGTGCTTTTTTGATAGAGAGTCAGTGTATGAGAACCTCCAGCAGTCTGGAAGCCCGACATCTGGACACTCTGAGAGACATCTGCCAGACACACACTCGGTCAGTGCGTGTTACTCTTTGTTTACACTGTTAATGTAGTTAAAGTTCATGCCAAGGTAAAGAAACCACATTGAACATGCTAATGAGATAAAACAATCATTCAGTAAACCACGTTGGCATTGTTATAATGTTTACTTGAAAGTCATTTCGTGTGTTGCACAGTGTTGCGGCATGCATGTTGCGTGTGGTGAGTATTGAATTAAAGGTTTAAAGAAATATGGTTTTCACCCTACTTGACTCTCACTCTTTCACAGTTACACACCTAGCCACGTTGTAATAGCCTGAGAAATATTCCCAGACTATTATTAGAACGGGAGAGTAAAGAATAATCGCCTGTGTGTCACGTCTTCATTTACATAAATGTAGAATGTACTCACAATGTTGTTTTGTCTGTTTCCTCATTATAGACCATGTGCTGCAGATGTTGCGGTAAGACACTCTGTATTTTCTCTTTCGTTGTATATGATAGGACGAATGTGCATGCTCGTAGAATGAGGTGTGTGACGTTTTAGTTTGGATCCAAGAAACTAATGCCCATCATTGGATCGAATTGGGGCTGATATTTGCCTTTTTTAACGGATCTTTACTGCAGCTGTGTCTCAATGTTTACATGACTAAAGATTGTACACAAGTGCAAGATTCTTTCAAATGCACAGGAAAAAATGCCTCTCTTAAAAGGAGTAAAAAAAACAAAAAACTAAGCAAATTAATTTTGCTTGTAATTGGCAAAAAAATCTGCCTATGGAACAAGTCAAAATTGTCTTGGTAAGATGTTTTGTTTTTTAAATTAGACATATTTAAGTTTTAAAAACTTAAATTTATTTTTGAAATTAGCAATTAAAATGTATGGTTAGCAATACTTACTAGTATTGCGAAGTTTTTTTTCTTACACCAAACTTGTCATGCTCAAAAGTAGTCATTTTTTTCTCACAATAATTTTTTTGCCTAAAAACAAGTTCTAATGTCTCACTGAAAAAATTCTATCCAGCGGATGGTGACTTGTATTTAGTTTAACAAATTTTGAGTTGAAATTAGAAATACATAATATACTTGGTGAGATTGTGGGTTTTTCCAGTGTGGAATGCACATTCAGGGTGACACAATTACATTTTCATATTCCTAGTTACACACATGAGAGATTTGCATGAATTCCAGGACGGTACGTATCTTACCAGAACACCGGCTGGATTTTGAGAACAAGCTGCAGCGAACGTGTTGTGTGTCCACAGCGCTAAGGCGCTTCTAAGATACTAACCCTCAACTATGCTGCGCAACTACAATATGGTGGAAAATACTCCAAGTTTTTTTAAAGACTAGAGGAAAAGAAACGGTTGGCCCTGCTACGCACACGTTTGGCATAACGACCCAAAAAGTTATCTGCTAAAGCTTCAATGTAAAGTGATCGATCCAGATGTTGATACTTAGTGTAATATCAGTATTTTTTGGAGTCTTCATTGTTCATAAATTCAAAGGCAAAAGTAGTTTTTGCTTTTGTTTAGTTCACTTTATTGTGTTAATAATTGTGTATTGCGTAAATTTAATCCATCATGTGATTTACAAAAATACTAGCAAATTCTAGATTTAAATTGATAGGATTTATAAAAATGTGTTATTGTGTTTACTTTAGTTACTTGCTATAAAACATTGTCAGTTCTAAACATTGTCAGTTCTAAATTCTATTGTATCGGAGTGGAACCCAAAATCACATCAGATCTGAGGCAAAGACATTTGGATTGAGATCAGAATAAAAAATGTTGATTGGGTTAATCACGAGCTTGTACCTTTTTATTAGGTGTTGTAAAATATTTTATACTTTTGTGTATTCACAGTCTGCATCTCTGGACTTCTTAAAGGCCACCTTTAAACAAGGGGATGCACTGCCTCCGCATCCATCAGGTGAGAGAGTGAGCAAGACAGTGTATGTGTGTTTTTGAGGTGTGTGTGTGTGTTAGATATCAGTGATGTATTTTATGTTGCTCCATATTTGACAGAGGTGTATTGCTGAGACACTGTGTTCTCTTGTCGGTACATACAAGTGACACACACACTTGGAGTGTGATAGCTTGTTTAACTAAAGGTTTCAGTATCAGATCAGGATAACCTGTAAAGTATATTTATGTACAGTAATAAAATGTTTGGGATTTTTACTGTTTTGCTGTCCAAACCTGCTTCTCTAAGTGATAACTGGCCATTGACTGTGAACAGTGTTTTATAAATACTTTTACGACTACTGTACACTTCTTGTTTGAAGGCCTTAAGATATGTTTACGTTACATGCACCCAGGCACTTTAGTGTAGCTGTACACATTGTGAAATGTGTGTGTGTTTGTCTGTTAGACTGTATTTCTCAGCTTTTTGCATATACACTTCCTGCGCCCAAAAACATGTTGTTTTTTTTAAATCAGGATTGAGAAAAAAATTAGTCAATGTAAACTGGCTTGTTTGCTTTGTACATTACAGTACAGTACAGTAAATGCCATGCTGTGATTTAAAACACATTTAGTAATACTTACCCCTAGTTATGTGCGATAACACTGATTTTCTTTCCGGTCCGATACTAAGTAAAGTTTAGACTGATATCGGCGATGCCAATCCGATACAGATACTTGGCGGAAATATACCTAAAGTGTCTGGTAAAATTAAAACATTTCAAGTGTTGCTGCTATTGGGGAATCATCTTAAAACAATAAAAAAATCACAGGGTGAAATAAATGATTGCGTTATTCTGCACTGAATATCTTATTATTATCTTATTTATATTCAACTCATTATGTAGTGTCTCCAAGTAGCCTACAATAATAGGTTTTATAATACTGAGTGACTCATTTTGATTGCCAGTAATTTTTTTAAACTAATAACAGACTTACTAACTGCGCACAGCACAGTGTGACGCTGTGCATGTACATAAGTACTTACATAGGCAAAAGTAAAAGTAGTTCCACCAATTTTGTATCATTTAGACAAGATCTCAGTGATTTACTTCTTTCACATTGTGTTTCTGTTCAATGGTATACATTATATCTACTAACTAGAGTATCCAAAGTAACGATATTTTGATTTAAGAATCAATTAAAATGAGAGTATAAAGATGTTGTATCGGCGGTATAAATATTTCAGTGTCAATCTGCACATTACTAGTTACGACAGTGCATGACATGCTATGATTTAAAACACATTTGAGTTGAGTTGAGTTTGTGTTTATTTCGTACATGCATGCATACAACATGATACATCACAATTTCCTGTTTCTGTATTCAATATGTTTGAAAAGCAGTAGGAAGAAACAGAGTTTATTTAATCCTACCCCTTTTTTTTTACATGGAGTTGCTAAAAATTTTGTTCACTTCCTGTTTTAACTATTTTCACAATATATTCCATAACTAATAATATTAAAAATAAATAAATAATAATTAGTGAAGTAAGTTATATTTCATATGGTGAGATATATAAGATTATCTTGAAAATGAATGGATGCATGAAATAAATTCAGATTGTTTATCATGATTCTTTTTCTTCATACTTTGTAAACACTTTAAGTTTGAAGAGTTTCTTGAAGTGGATCATGTAAGTACATTGTTTGATTTATTTGGTTAATCCATTCCATAATTTAATTCCACATACTGATATTGATGAAGGTCTTATGTGTTGTACGTGCGTACAAATATTTTAAATTACATTTTCTCTAAGATTATATATCACCTAGTAATAGTTACGACAGTGCATTACATGCTGTGATTTAAAACACATATAGTGATAATCATGACCATGCATTCCATGTTGTGATTCAAAACACACAGTAATAGTTCAGTTCATTTATTTACTTCATTCATTAAAAATCTAACAAAAAAATACAATAAAAATAAATAAATCAACATAACATTAAAGTAAAATATGAATGAAAAGCAGCAGAAAGAAGTTAAAAACTTATAATATCTGCCCCCTATTTTCACAAGTACAACAATTGACTTTCAATGTTGGCGACTCCAAAGCCATATTTTTATTTTACAACAATTTAGCCAATAAAAATAAATAATTCTACTCCGTCATATCTTTTAATTATCATGATTTTTACTTTTTTTTTAATAGAGAAAGAGATTTACATTGTTTTATTCCACTGTGTTAGTTCCATAAACTAACACTTCTGATTGAAATACTTATATCCATTATCACTGTTATAAATCTAGATGTATTAAAGATCTCAGTTCCTCTCAGATTATAATTACTTTCTCTTTTTACAAATCGGTTTTGAATGTTGTTTGCTAAAATTGTTGCATGTGCTTTGTACATGATTTTTAGGATATTATACTCTACCAGTTCATGAAATTTGAATAAGTTTAACTGTTTGAATATTGGGTTTGTGTGTTTCCTGTATACATTTCCAGTTATGATTCTTAAGGCTCATTTCTACAGAAGGAAGATTTGATTTAAATATGTTTTCCACGCAATACTCTACTCTTCAATACAGTATGTTAGATAGATATACAATCAGTGAGTTATACAAAATATGCAATGCTTTTTTTTAGCAATTCCTTCACTTTGTGTAAAATAGCAATAGTTTTAGATACTTTAGCTTTTGTATCATTTAAATGTGATTTCCATGACAAATGTTCATCAATCATCTCTCCCCAAAACTTGATTTCCTGTGTTCTTTGAATCTCAACTCCTTTGACATATAATGAGCCATCCACCCTTCTCCTACTACTGCAAAAATCATAAATTTTGTTTTACTAGTATTCAATGATACTTTATTTACATCAACCCATCTTTTAATGTTGAATAATTTTTTTCCAACCACCTCTATCCAACACATCTGTAATATTTTGTCCTGAATAAAATAAGGTTGTGTCGTTCGCAAATAAAATACTCTTAAACAGTTTGGAAACCATGGTAATATCATTGACGTACACAAGTAATAGTTACGACAGTACATGAGATGCTGTGATTTAAAACACATACAGTAATAGTCATGACAGTGCATGACATGTTGTGATTTAAAACACATATAGTAATATTTACGACAGGCTGTGATTAAAAACACATAAAGTAATAGTAATTACATTGCAAGACATGCTGTGATTCAGAACACATATAGTAATTGTTACCACAGGACATGACAGCTGTGAGTTAAAACACATAAAATAACAGTTATGACAGTGCAAAACATGCTGTGATTCAAACCACATTTAATAATAATTACTGCACTGCAAAACATGCTGTGATTTAAAACAGTAATATTTAGGGCAATGCATGACATGCTGTGATTTAAAACTCATATAGTAATAGTCATGACAATGCACGTGCTGTGATGCGTTCAGACCAGAAGAGTTTTTTCTGAAGAAATACCTTGAAATGAACTTTCTTGACCAGAAGAAATTATCTGAACTACTGTGTCACTTGTAGCTTCAGACTGCCACACACATGTACAGTATCTATATGCAAAGTCATGGTAATAGGAAAGTAAGGCCCGTCGTTCATTTTACTGCTGCTGCCAATGGTATTAAGACACATACTGTACATTATTTTACACCTGACACTTCCTACTTTGTTTCTACTTTGTTTCTTTTCCTTCAGCGTATCAGACTGAATGTAGGATGCAGCATATAGCTCAAGATTTCTCACAGCAACTCCATTCCCCCGACAGTTCAGAAAAAGACAGGGAACACCCTGAATGCAATTTAGAAGGGAGGGTCGGTTTCCATGGGACTGAGCTGACTGAGAAGGAGGGCAGTGGCAAAGAACAAGGGGAGTGTCCGGAACATACCAATTCACATGAGGGAAACATGGTGTACCCCTCTGAAGATGGAGAAATGGATCAGACCAAGCCTGCAGAGCAGCTGGGTGGAGACTTAGGTCCAGCACAGGAAAAAGAAGTGAATAGGGAAGAAGAAGGGAGCAATGTTGGAAAATCTGCAGCGGCACTGAGTATGGAGGATGAGACTGAAGAAGAAGAGGAGGAGAAAGAGAAGAGGGCGTCCAAAGTGGAGACACTGCACAGGGAAATAGAAACAGAGGTGGAAGCTCAAGAGGTAAGACAAAATGAGTCCGATCAAGGGATGGAGGTACAAATGCATTGTTTGTTGTTATTTCAGTTAGCACATTTTTAAGATGGGTACAAAATCAAAATAGCTATTTTATGATTAGATTTAGCTGTAGACTTTCCCTCAACTGTCCAATCACTTACTCTGTCCCTTATTGAACGTTACCATGGGGCAACATCTGTTGCTGTTTCCTGAATGTGAATGTGTATAAGCACCGCATTCCATTTTACTCTGCAGGAGAGCAATAAAAGCTGCCTGCTGCAGCATGAAGCCCATCTTCCTCAAGAGGCTTGTCTGGAACAAGACAAGCTGGGCAACGAAGTGGAGCAAGAAGAATATGAGGACGAGCTAAGGGACGTCTTCAGAGAAGCGGTCACACTGGACGACATGGCAAGACTCATCACTGTAGAAGAAGTATGTACTTGCTCATGCTTTTATTATTTTCATAAAACACACAGATTAACACTAAGGTGCCACTTAGCTACAATATAAGAATCAGTATACCCAGCCAGTGTTTTCTCTCTGCAGATTTCAGACTAATTCAGTGTTTACTCTTATAGAAAAAATGATACGTCAGTTTTACTTGGTGTAGAACACTGCTAATGGTTGAGTTTATTTCCATACATTACATGTTTACACTTGCACAATTCAACATTTCAAAAAAGGAGAACAAATAAGCACAAAATATTAAATGTTTCCCCTTGTTCACTTCTTGTGTTTAATTTATCAGTTTTGTTATAGTGGAAGTAAAAGACCAAGATTTGTAATAATGAAGTAAATAATGTTGCTGTAGCCTATGGAGAAAATTAAATAAAGGAGTAGATAAAGGTGTAAATAAAACCTTGATGTATCGACAATGTCCTTTATTTGTGCTGAGTTGCCATTATGGTGTCTTCAAAACAATATTGATTGTTTGGGCCGTTCCATATACAGAAGTTCTTCCCAGTATGTGTCATAGGGAAGGTTCTGTGATGTTTATAGTTTAGTACAGCTTATTGTGTAATGCACTGACACCTAGTGGCCTTGGAAGGAGGGGTGCAACTCCAAATATTAAATTAATTGAATTCAACCCATTTCACCCGAACGTTAGTTAAATTTGTTTGTATTTTTAAACATTTTAACCTGTTTTTTGGTTGTTTTAGCCATACTGAGCAGCCTGGATAGAGATTTGTATTGCTTTCACGGTTGTACGGTATTCAGTATACTAATAAAGTAGCGTGGTTCTAATGCAAACGATACTATACTGCGACGGTGACATACAGAGCCAAGGCGCATAATGTTGAGTGTGTCAAAACACACACACAGAGCGCTTACAAGCAGAAACATGAAGCGGAAGAATTGCAAAAAATGGCAATTCTACTGATTAATAAAGAGGGTGCGTGAAGCGCAATAATGAGGTATTTGGGCTTCAAAACTATCAATGAAGGTCACTTTTTAAACATGGAAGCGCCGCGCTGCTTTGAAACATGGCTCACCAAAGGGGGCATTACTGTATTACCACCTTTGCTTCAAATTTAGGTAAACATTTATATAACAAGCATCCAGATCTGTAAAAGGAGTATAAGGAGTGACAGGTAATGTAATTAACTAGCTCACCTGCACATATTGATACGTTGACGCGCACACAGCTGGTTGGTTTGTCAATTATTAGCACAATCCAAACTGCCCACCCACATAACGTAAACTAATGCAAGTGAAATTACTGAATTTTGTATCGAATTCCTAAAATTTGTGTTTTATCTTTTATGATTTGTGTTTTTTGGGGGGGATTCACGTTGGCAGAGGGGTTAGTGCGCCTGCCTCAGAATACGAAGGTCCTGAGTAGTCTGGGGTTAAATCCCGGACTCGGGATCTTTCTGTGTGGAGTTTGCATGTTCTCCCCGTGAATGCGTGGGTTCCCTCCGGGTACTCCGGCTTCCTCCCACTTCCAAAGACATGCACCTGGGGATAGGTTGATTGGCAGCACTAAATTGGCCCTAGTGTGTGAATGTGAGTGTGAATGTTGTCTGTCTATCGGTGTTGGCCCTGCGATTAGGCGGCGACTTGTCCCGGGTGTACCTTCCGCCCGATTGAATTACCAAAGGGAATAAGCGGTAGAAAATGGATGGATGGATGGATAGATTTGTGTTTTACCTGCTCCATGTCTTATCGTTGTAGATTTAGCCATAGTATTGTTTTTAGTATTTACTAATGATTGTTTTTTTCTCATGAAACATTTAATACAATGTCATTAAAGCGTTATATTTCATTCTAATTTAATTCTAGAATATGGCAGACTATAAAATAATAATAATAATAATAGATTTGATTTATATAGCGCCTTTAAAAGGCATTTATAGACGCTCACACAATAATCAAAATAAAACATGATCATTATCATAAAAGCATATACACTATAATAATAAAATAACCAGAATGTGTATATAATATATACAGTTGTAAATTGTTTCTTGAGTGCAATAAGAAACAAATGTTTATGTATCAAAATATTTTCTGTTGACGAAGCCAATATAAAAAAAAAAATGTTGTTGCCTTGATTTTAATAAGTATCGAAATACATTTTGCTACCGGTACCACTTCCAAAATATTGACCATAATTGCTTTCATATGTCCCAATAAGTTATTATTCCATCTATGGCAGTGGTGTCCAAAATGCGGTCAAGGGACCATTTGCAGCCAGCAGACTATTTTATATTGTTCAAAAAAATAAGCACATTACACACACACACAAAAAAAATTGGAACTGGCCCAAATCCCCCCCCAAAATCGGACCTGAAAACCAAAATGAATTAATGTCTGAAAGGGGTTATATTGAATATGGCACTAATTTGCTTTGTTTCCTAGAACACAAAACTAAGATGTGGATGTTTTGTCAAAATAGTTAGGTATTTATTGATTGATCTTTACAAAATGTATTCTTCAATTTTTTTTTATATGCCAACCTCGTTGGAAAGTTTAGGACACTCCTGATCTACAGCATGTGGCCATTTTAGCACTTTTCATGACATCACTGATACTCTTCTGCAGTGGCATCACAATAAAATAAAAACACATTTACTAGTTGACAATTTAATTCAAATCAGATTGTTAGGGTCATGATTTGATTCAGAATCGATTCTTGATTCAACACAATTCTCTCAATATATTATTTGGTATATAAATTATAGTCAAACATTTTTAAAATGGGTTACAGGCTACAAAAGCTCCTCTTGGCTGCTGACGTCTAACTTATATGCACAGTGTTGACCTAATAAAAGTCTTTTCAGAAAAAGTATTATATTTTTAAAAAATCACAGAATATAATGAATCTATTCAAAGATAAAAGAGAAACTCCAACTCAATCCCAGCTCTATAATACTTAGGGTAGACATTTACAAAGCAATTCTAAATACATACAAATACAATAATTATTAAATACAATATTAACAAAAAAATATTATTAAAACCAAAAAATATCAATGCTATCAAAAGTGGTGGTTTATTTTTTTAATAAAAAAATGGGTTCTTAAAAAACATAGATATTGTGGGGAAAAAAAATTATTTCAATTCTTGACAATTATGCATCGATTTAGAATCAGAATAAATACAAATCTCGATTCGGATGAAAAAACGGTATGTTTTCGTGCACACCTAATAAATAATTTAATGCAACAGCAAAAAAAAAAAAAAAAAAAAAAACTATAACCTGCTACCCAAGAACGTACAACAATTCTTCTCAACAACGGAAGAGAAATATAACCTCAGAGAAAATTGTAACTTAAAACATTTGTATGTTATGTAGAATACTTAAAAGATTTAGTATCTCTGTATGTGGAATTGAATTATGGAATGGATTAAATAAACAAATCCAACAATGTACTAATATGATGCAGTTTAAGAAACTGTTCATCCACAAAGTGTTTACAAAATGCCAAGAAGAAGAACAATGATAACCATCCTGAAATTATTTATGATCTTATTCATTTCACTATATGAAATAAAACTTACTTCCATATTTACTATTCAGTTATTAATTATTTGTTAAATGCTACTATTTATCGATTATATTGTGAATAAATTGAGAACAGGATGTGAACAAAAGTGTTAGCAATTGCTATGTAATGGAAAAGGGGCAGGATTAAATAAGATTTGCTCCTTCTTACTTACTCCTTTTCGAACATGTAAAGAGAAACTGGAAATTGTGATGTATCATGTTGTAATTGTATGCATGTTCGAAATAAACCCAAACCATAACCATTAATTATTTGGTTTTGTTTAAACATATATTTTTATTAAATAAGTGGCAACAAATTCAGCAATACATATCTAGAATATGAATTTTAAAGAAACCTATGACCGCTCATTATTCATTTAAATATGACTATAATTTTGGCAAGTTTTCCTTTAAGTGTAAAATAAAGATTAGTTGATCCAGATAAAATTTCCAGCTGTGGCTAATACAAATCATAATAATAAATCATTGCTATTGTGATTATATTATTATTATTATTATTAGTGTATCCCCTGGGTGTTAAGTCTCCCACTGTCTTTAAAAACTAGGGATGCCATTTTTGTAACTTTAATTAATGGTCTTTTAACGCACCACAGTTACGTGCAATGAAATGCAAAAGTGAAAAATTTAAACATAAATGTATCTTATGCTGCCACTTTGAATATACATAATTTTAATGTGGCCCGTCACATCATTTTATGTGGCCCACAATGTCGCCTGCGCAAGGCCGGAAATAAAAAAGCACTTTCTGGCTAAATGTATTTGTTCTTTCAATTTTGACTGAAAACCTTTTGCACATGCATTTACGTATGTTGTTCACTCTAACATCGTCTGAAGGTCCAATCATTTTTTTTTTTTTTTTTTTTTTAGTTTTTAAAAGTAAACATTTAAATATGTGTTTGCCATCCTGAATAACAATTTCAATTCATCCATCAATCTGTAAAAAATATAGTATTTAAAAACAGTTGCCTTTGCAAATTGGGTAACACGGATATCATTATACAATTACTTTCATATATATTCACTGTGACATGTGGCCCTCTGAGGGCAGCATTGTGATGTGGCCGTAAAGAAAAATGATTTTGCCACCTCTGGTTCAGATGTTCACTGAGCGGAGGTTTCGTGCAACTTTACCGGCCTATTTTGAATCCCAAATATTATTCCAAGACGTCCATTCGTTTAACAACAAGTAACAATTTAGTGAATGAAGAAAAAACACATTTTATGTTTTTGTTGCCTTCCCAGATGTCTCCTGCCTGTGGCCTCATCTCCATCTTGAAGAAGAAACGCTTACCTGTAGATGATGTTAGCTCAGACTCCAAGCCCAATAAACCAACTGCCAAAAGACGGGTCCGCTTCAGAGTGGCAGATGATGGCTTTGACAATGGTATGCATTTGTATGCCAAAGGACATAACTTCTTATACAGATCAATCACTTCCTAATGAAATGTTATCTCTAAGTCGTTTGTCTCCTGTCTTTCTGTAGATGTTCGTGGGAGGGACTCGTGCCTGCTCCTCTTCCTGCTTTGTCTGGTTACTGTGGTGATCAGCGTGGGCGGCACCACCCTTTATTGCGCACTGGGGGACGTCAATTCGTCCGTCTGTCAAGATTTCTCCAGAAATGTGGATTTCTACTTTGGACAGATGCAGCGCGCCGTGACGCAGATCCAACACTGGTTTGGTCCAAGTTCATCGTAGCAACAGCAGCAGCAGCAGCAGCAGTTTTATGACTTGCCCTATGCAGGTTAGTGTCTCCCAGGTGTACCTGTTTAGTTTGAAGGGGTCCACATTTACTGAATGACTTATTACACCAAAGGTCTCTGGATTTGAAATCATGACTGAATCCAAATTTCTTACTTGACTCCCTTAAAAACAAAACAGTTTATGTAATTTGTAAAACAAAACAAAAAAAACCAGTTTGTGAGCGAGAAGGCTCAGACACACCCAGCACACACACATGCTGCACAAATCGTGGCCTCACAGGCATGTTGCAACCACAAGAGTTGCTTTTAAGGACGTCTTTTTGGGTGTTTTGTAAAAAACCATGCATTTCTTCACTATTTAGAATGAAATCATTATGTCTTAATCATGTCTTAACACATTGATTGTCATCAGTGAGGCATTTATGTGTTTTTTTAATGAGCTACTTACTTGGGGTAATGATTTTGATTTATTGCAGTACAAAGCACTGATCTTCTATGCATTGTTTTACCATGTAACTTGGACAAGCAGATATATTATATCTACTTACAGAATTACAGTACACAGGACAAGAATGTTTAACTCAACAGGTACAGACAGCTTTTGTTTTTATTTTGTTTAATATTTTCTATTATGTGTGTATATCAAAATGTCAGTGGGATGTTATGTAGCATTGTGTCAGCCCAGCTGTGTCTTTGTATCTCTCAGGATTTCTATATATAGTTCTCGTTTCTGTTCACTATCCAGGCCTTGTGTTTACCTCTGAACGCAACACAGGATTGTGTATCAACTTTTGTTTTAGTTGAAAGTCTACATTATATGTCTTACTTAAAGGGGAACGGCACTTTTTTTTTCGTTCACAATCATGATGAAAGACATGACGACGGATGGATTTTTTTTTAATGCATTCTAAATATTAAATACATTCAATCGAAAGCCTGCGTACAAGGGACCCTATGGGAGTCGTTCAATTCTGCCTAAAAAGCCCCTAAAAACATCCTATCACCTCCATTAGGGTTTTATGTACATAATGTAAGTATATACGTAATAGAGTAACAGGCACATTTACAATAACATTTACGTGTTTTGATCATTTTAAGCATACACGGCACATTCATTTTTAAACGTATCACCACGTTTTTTTTTTTCTTCATTACTGATTCTTCTCACTGCAGACTTATTGAGAGCCAACAAACATAATTTAACATCACTTAATGTATGAGGTCTGCTGTCATTAGGATGGTCATATATTCCCATTTAAGATGAAAAATGTATCATAATCCTCGCGAAGAAACGGGGTGGGGGGAACAAGTTATTTTCGTGTCGTTTTCGCCATTTTTCAGGTCCCAAATGGCGTTCAACGTTTCCCAACTTGGCAAGATTGGCACACTGGAAATGATCATGTCACCTCTATAAATACTTTGCCTGTGTTAGTGCTTATAACATTACTAATACTTGGTTAATATTGAAGTCACGGGATGTAAATGGAGTATTGTTGACACTTTTTATTACGGAGTTTTGATGGTTGTTATCGGATTTTATGGGCGGAATAGAGGAGCTCCCATTGGCTCCGCTGTAAGCGGATTTTATTAATGTCTGTTTAATATTTAGAATGCATTAAAAAAACAAATCCATCCGTTGTCATGTCTTTCATAACGATTGTGAATGATAGGCAAAATGTAAAAAAAAAAAGTGCAGTTCCTTTTTAAGCAGTATGCCGCAAATACTAAAGCAAAGTTTCAACACGTGAGAGGAGCTTCCATGCATAATTGATAGTCTTAGATCAGTATTATCATGGCACACAATGATGTAAAGCGTTTTGATTTCCTTCTTGTTTTTATTTGCACAAGTCTCCTGGCTGGTTCAGATGACTCCGATAAGTCTACCTATTTATGACTGGGTGGGTGCAAAGATTCCGTCTATACTGGCCATCCTCACTTAAATGATTGCCATTGCACATTATAATAGTTTTTCATCTTTTATGCAGGCTTTTTTTTTATAATGGAATGCTTTTTAACTAATGATGTGTAATTTGCTTTTATCCCTTTTCTACCTAAAATGTTCGGTTAAATTAGATTGTGATGTTTGTACAGTCTTCCAAGCACGGCAATGTGGTTTGTCATAATCTGATAACCGCATTGTTCACCGTGGTCTTATATTTGAAGAATAGGAACAAAAGTTATTATTCGGATGCTTCAACAGCACTAATTGGCTTTTTTCATGTTATTTGAGTAAGGATTACTATTGATAGTAATACAGTACATTTTTATTCATACCTGTGTATTTTATCTTATAAGATATTCCATCTTTGGTACCTGTTAATGTCTAACCCTGAAGTAAAGTATTTAAATATGTATTTAGTTGACTTTGTCACTGCTTTTAAAAGTCCTTGTGTTTGTGTAAAATTATGTATCGTCTCCCCTTTGTGTGTGTGTGTGTGTGTGTGTGTGTGTGCGTGTGCGTGCGTGCGTGCGTGTGTATGTGCACGTGCAAGTGCGCGCGTGTAGTTATTTTTTTTTTACCCAAATGGAGCTCCCAAATAATGTTACTCCATATAAAACTTCAAAGTGTGTTTTCTTTTGACGGATATGATACACGTGGCAAACCGTGTCTTTGTCTGTGAATTCAGTGTATCAAACACATGTCACTTTTTTTTCCAGACATATCTCATCACCAGCTACTCACACAGTGGGCAAGACTTTAGGGAGTCCATGTTTGCCAAGTTATGATTGTATTTCAATTGCTCAGATGCCAGGCAGAGTGTAGTGGTCTGTGAAGTGGAAGTGGATTAAGAGGCATGACAAGCATGTGGTGCGTTGGCGTGTCAGTCTAGTGCAGTGGTTCTCAAATGGGGGTACGCATACCCCTGGGGGTACTTGAAGGTATACCAAGGGGTACGTGAGATTTTTTAAAAGTATTCCAAAAATAGCAACAATTCAAAAATCCTTTATAAATATATTTATTGAATAATACTTCAACAATATATAAATGCAAGTTCCTAAACCGTGAAAAGAAATTCAACAATGCAATATTCAGTGTTGACAGCTAGATTTTTTGTGGACATGTTCCATAAATATTGATGTTAAAGATTTATTTTTTTGTTTAGAAAAATGTTAAGAATGAAGTTCATGAATCCAGAGGGATCTCTATTACAATCCCCAAAGAGGCCACTTTAAGTAGATGATTACTTCTATGTGTAGAAATCTTTATTTATAATTGAATCACTTGTTTATTTTTCAACAAGTTTTTAGTTATTTTTATATCTTTTTTTCCAAATAGTTCAAGAAAGACCATTACAAATGAGCAATATTTTGCACTTTTATATGATTTAATAAATCAGAAACTGATGACATAGTGTTGTATTTTACTTCTTTATCTCTTTTTTTCAACCAAAAATGCTTTGCTCTGATTAGGGGGTCCTTGAATTAAAAAAATGTTCACAGGGGGTACACCACTGAAAAAAGGTTGAGAACCACTGGTCTAGTGGACGCCCCACTTCCTCCAATGCCTGCACATTTCTGTTTCTAGTCAAAATCATGGTGCAGTCGTTCCTTGTCTGTCAGTCAATCCCAGTTTCTATCTACATTGTAGCACATCAGCACACAAAGTCCCTGTCCCTAACACATGTAACTATATCTGCTACAAGTCTATTCTCTGGGCTTGGTTCCCAGTTGTGGACCCTCCATATTGGACCATGGAGATTGTGACGTTTGATGCCAGCTCTCCCTATAAGCACATGTTCCTCCACGTCACAATTAAGTTTCCAGTTTGAAATGCATGTGATGGTTTTCCAAAGGGAACCATGTGCGTAAATAGTAGTGTGTGTATATATTCTCCATGATGGCCGTTAACTTTATTCAAGTGCAGGCTAGAACTGACGGTGCACAGGTGTTGTGTTCTTCCTGATCAAGATGGAGGTAAGAGAATTAGTATTATCCTTTTTTTAAATTCTTCAACCATGTTAAACTGTTGTCAACTTATGATTATAATGAAATATTTTATGATGCTAATGTAGTGCAGGGCCTTAACTCTATTTTCTTGAAGGCCATTAATAGTCACGCAACTTTACTGTTGGCATGCCTGAACCACCAACGGCAACAAGCTCGCTGGTGTGACTGTGTGCTCAGACAGAGACAGGATCCAGGACAACTCTACCCAGCACACAAGTAAGTACTGTCACCAATAAATACTAATACTCAGGTCTTTGAAATATGAAATTAAATTAAACACTATTGGTAAAGTTTGTTTTACATGTATCGCCAACATGTAAATGCAAGCTGATACATTTTAGGACAATCAGGTCATTAACTAAAGTATACAAAGTATACAGGACTGTCTCAGAAAATTAGAATATTTTGATAAAGTCCTTTATTTTCTGTAATGCAACTAAAAACATGAAATTGTCATACATTATGGATTCATTACACATCAACTGAAATATTGCAAGCCTTTTATTATTTTAATATTGCTGATTATGGCATAGCGCTTAAGAAAACTCAAAAATCCTATTTCAAAAAATGTGAATATTGCCTCTGACCAAATTAAAAAAAAAGATTTATAACAGCAAAACAAAATCAAACCTTTGAAAATGTAAATTAATGCACTTAGTAGTTGGTTGGGAATCCTTTTGCACGGATTACTCCATCAATGCGGCGTGGCATGGAGGCAATCAGCCTGTGGCATTGCTGAGGTGTTATGGATGCCTAGGATGCTTCAATAGCGGCCTTTAGCTCATTTGCATTATTAGGTCTGGTCTCTTTCAGCTTCTTCACAATACCCCACAAATTCAGGAGCTGGAGCCTATCTCAGCTGCATTCGGGCGGAAGGCAGGGTACACCCTAGACAAGTCACCACCTCATCGCAGGGACAACACAGATTAACAGAATACGGGATTTTTCTGTGTGGAGTTTGTACGATCTCCCCGTGACTGCGGGGGTTCCCTCCGGGTACTCCAGCTTCCTCCCACTTCTAAAAACATGCACCTGGGGATAGGTTGATTGGCAACATTAAATTGACCCAAGTCTGTGAATGTGAGCAAAGAATCAGTTAACATATTTCCAAGTAAGGAAATTAGTGATTTTTATATTAAATGTCTAATTGAGCTAAAATGGTTGAATAAAAGGCCAGCAGGCTAACATTACCATGCTAAAATAATGTAGGTTTAAAAGTACAACATTTGTTCAAATAAGAGCATAAAACATTAGCTAGCTAACATGTGAACAGTTAACGTGCTTGCAAGATGGCACTAAGTATCAAAAGCTATGATTTTTTTCCGATTTAAATGTATAAAATGAGCTTAAATGTTAGCATGCTAATATGGGAACAGTTGGCATTCTTGCAAGATGGTGCTAAGTATCAAAAGCCATGATTTTTAGGTTTGACCATATAAAATTAGTTAAAATGTTAGCATAAAACATTAACATGCTAACTTTAGCCTGCTAACATAGGAAAAGTTAGCATACTTGCAAGATGGCGTCAAGTATTAGAATCAATGATTTTTTTATTTTTTTATTTGAACATACAAAATCAATTAAAATGCTGATATAAAACATTAGCTTGCTATCATAGGAACAGTTATAATACTTACAAAATGATGCTAAGTATCAAAATCCATAATTTTTTAGTTTAAATATAGACCATTTGCTAAAAAGCTCCAAAAGCATATTTGCATGCTAATGTTAGCATGCTAACATTTGACCAGATTGGAGGAAATTAACAGTGCCAAGGCAATTCTATAATTTTCCTACGCCATGCCTTGCATATAATTGTATTTATATGAGTTAAATAGCTAAAATGTGAATAATAACATAATTTTATCATGTAAAGCAGTGGTCCCCAACCACCGGGCCGCGGTGATTTAATTTAAAAAAATATATTATTTTTTTTTTTAAATAAAAAAAGAATTTTTTATTTAAAAAAAAAAAAAAAGGTTTTTTTTCTGTTTTTTTTTTTTTAATTAAATCAACATAAAAAAAACACTGACGTAAAGTCTTAACATTCTGAGAAAAAGTCGGTGTAATACGTCAATAGAAATTCATATGTAAAAGCTACTATTTGGAATTCCCAAATTATTATTTATGTGGAATTTAAAAAAAGGCAATATTTTGAGAAATAAAATTGTAGTATTCACCTGAGAAAAAAAATTTAAAAGTTCTAATATTATGTTAAAAAAAAAATTATGTAGGAAAATTCCAATTGTAATATTTAGAGAAAAGTGTTTGAAGGATCCGATTGCAGCTGGATTAGGCTCCAGCACCGCCCGCGACCCCGAAAGGGATAAGTGGTATAAATGGATGGATGTGACAATACCACAAAATCTCAACTCCCAAATCCCCTCTCAGGTGTGTATTGGCTGCCTCCAGTCCAGTCTTGGCTGCTATGCTGTCCTTTACTGGTTCATTGGTGGAACTGCAGGCTCCTTGTATGGCTGACAGTGTCCTTGCGCTGGTCCTAGACTACATTTACACAGGAGCTCTGCCTTGCACTCTGAGTTGGAGACAGTCCGAAGGTCTTCTTGCTGCTGCTCACTTTTTAAAGATGGAGGACCTGCAGGAGTTTCTAATGAACAGTCCACAAGTGGATGGTGGGAAGAGAACCCTTGACGACCCTTTTGGGACTCCTGGAATTCATGAAGACGGTTTAATGTACACTTCTTTTAGAATGGATGAAGGACCTCAGATACTTAACTCCAGGTCCAGAAAAGAAGAAGAGCTTGTGAAGATGAGGAGAGAGACTGTGACCAACAGTACTTCCTCATTCTCGGTCATCCGTCACATCAGCAGAGGTGCTTCATCCCCTGGAAGAAGATCAGAGCTACACCCTGCATGTGAAGCTGAGGGACATGATCATCATCACTGCCTGACCCCACACGGGGACGTGCCTATCCCACCTGACTTGGACCTTCATGTCTCCTCCTGTCAGTCAGAGCAGTCCAGTGATGATGAGGACGTCGGCAGCAAAGTGAAGATGCTGTGTGTTGGTGATGAAGAGGAAGATGCACTAATTCGCAATGGAAAGTGTCCTGTGTTGGACATCCGTGCTCCCAGTGTGTCAGGTGACCACGTCCAAGCATCTTCTACACTCAGTGCAGGTGGTCCTCCATTCCACTGCTCCTTGTGCACTCGCTCCTTCAGCCAGCGAGGTTCCTTGAACAGACACGTGCGCGCTCACCTCGGAGTGCGACCTTTCCCCTGCCCACGCTGCTCTATGACCTTTTCGTGCCAGTACCGCGTCACGGAGCACATGCACGTGCACAAGCGCTGTAGAAACGTGGGGAATGACTCGAGAACCCCGCCTGTGTCTTCGATTTGAGGTTGTATCAAAGTATTTGGCCCTGTAGAAGCACTTACTTACTTCTGGTCACAGTTAATACATTTTTTTCAAGCCAAAAATACTGTATCTTTCTGCTTCTCAAGAACGATACTGATAACTGATCAACTTATTAATATTTTTTAAATTTAATTTGTGCACATACCTTTCTTTGCAACTGTTTTTTGGTCGGCTTGGTTACTAAAGTTTGATGTGTTGGCGCTTGATGTTTTTTTCCCTTGATGTTTGTAGAACATTCTGTGGAAATAGCTGGCAAAATGTATTCCTCTTGAAGGGAAACTGCACATTTTTAGGAATTTTTTTCATTCACAATCATGAAAGACATGACGACAGATTTTTTTTTTTTATTGCATTCTAACTTATTAAGTAGGTTATACATGTAAAGCGCTTTTCTACCTTTTTTTAAGGAACTCAAAGCGCTTTGACACTATTTCCACATTCCCCCATTCACACACACATTCACACACCGACAGCAGGAGCTGCCATGCAAGGCGCTAACCACGGCCCATCAGGAGCAAGGATGAAGTGTCTTGCTCAAGGACACAACGAACGTGACTAGGATGGTAGAAGGTGGGGATTGAACCAGGAACCCTCAGGTTGCTGGCACAGCCACTCTCCCAACTACACCACGCTGTCCTCAACTTTTGAATAAAAGTCAGCTTACAGCAGAGCCAACGGGAGGTCCTCTATTTTGCTCATAAAATCCAATAAAAAAAAAAAACAATGCAAAAAAGCGCCAACAATATTCCATTTAATCAGAATTGTTTTTATTGTCAAGTATATTCGCACATACAAAGAATGTGTCTAGGTGTGTTGGTGCAAAAATAGCTCAAATAAGAATCAAGGCTAAGATAGCAAGTAAAGTAAATTATATTTATATAGCGCTTTTCTCTATAGTCTCAAAGCACTTTACATGGTGAAACCCACTATTTACATATTTAAGCTACATTTAAACCAGTTTGGGTGGCACTGGGTAAAGTGTTTGGCCCAAGGACACAAGGGCAGTGACTAGGATGGCGGAAGAACTTAGTAAAATAAAATAAGAGATGTAGGGAGCACTTGGCAATATATAAAGAGGAATACATTTTTTTAATTTTTTTTTACAAAAACAAAAATCACACAAAATATACAGGGTGCAAAATATGTAAGTGCAGTAAGCATTAATGTAACGCATAAAAGAAAACCAGACAGTTTCTGCCTTTTGCATCGTTGTGGTATTTTGTGACTGGGGGCTGATAAAAGTTATGTGGGGGAGCAGCGAGGGCAGGGACATTGTTAAGTAGTCTGCCATCATAGGGGAATACCGGTAAACTGTTTTTGAGTCGGGATGTTTTGGTCCTGCTCCTTAACAATATTACATTGATTATGTTGGGCAAAACATTTGTTGTGCTGACATCCCCACGAAAAAAAGCCCCCCGGAAATCCAAACACCCATTAAAGACGATGTGAGTGCTTTAATTCATCAAAGTTGAGGAAGTAAAGTGGAATAAATGATGCAGCCTACTTTTGATACACTGTTGTCACAAGACAGTTTATTTACATTTGAATACCAAATAATACTGTATACTTTGACAGTGCTTAACTTTTACATTCTGCATTGCCAGAGAACACGACATATACAAGTTGATATTATTATACTAAAAGGTGCTGTTTCTTCACAGAAGTATTTAATGTGCCATCTTGTGTTCTCAGTAATGACAAGTCCCTCCCAAAACCATTCCTGTTATACAAGATATTAAAAAGCAATGTCAGCCATTTTTCCTGTTCAGGGTCACAGGGAAACTGGAGCCCAGCCCGGATAATTTTGGATGGGGGACGACATTATTTCCTGCCTTGACACCAAAATATATTGAATAAAAACATCACTTTTTAAAAAAAAAAATTTATTTGCCAGGCGCATATTACAAAAAGGTAGTTTTAATGTTTTATGTGGGACCTTTTTCTGTTGGAATACTTGAAATTAGGATAGGTGTTTTAGAATGATTAAATTAAGTAGTTTTACACAGAAGTCAAATAAATACCAAAAAATAAAACCGTTTATTAAATAAATATTATTATATATAGGGATTATTTCTATTAAAAAGGAAATGTTTCCAAGAACGTGTTTTCCTCCACACTGGCCTTTGAAAAATCTCTTTTTTGTTAATCAATGTTTATTAATTAGCCCTAAATCACAAGTGTCTGAAAGGGCTACACAAGCCACAACGACATCTGCGGATCAGCGACCACATAAGGGCAAGGAAAAACTCACAACCCAGTGGGACGTCGATAAGAATGACTATGAGAAACCTTGGAGAGGACCACAAATGTGGGTTACCGGATTGAAAGGGTTCACAGAGATTGTTAGACGCTAAGTGTTCATTTAGCTGCTGTGCAACAGTTATCATTTCATCTACTCTCTGTAATTGTAAAGAGTCAAAATGAAAGTCGCTTTTCATAGGATTTTATACAAACATTTGCATTGTATTGAAATATATAAACACATTTCCATTTTTTTGCCACTTAATATTATCATTTCTTAAGCTTATTGTACTGAATTGATAATGTCTGCCTTTCTCATATACTACAAATGAAATATACTTTTATTTTGTACAATCATTTAATTTAAAAAAAAAATCATGTTTACTTATACAGTGATATTTAAAATGTTCATATCTAAATAAAATAATACAATTTTAATATTGTTTTTTCTGTAGAATGATTATTGGATAATATCATTTTTATAGCCTACCTTTATATAACTTCATGTTGGTAAATGAGTGGTACATTTGAAATATTATAGCTAGTATAAATCCAGATGTAGTGTAATGAGTACAGTATATGGAATTATTATTACTTTTTTAATGCGTCCTGTGGACGGGACTCTCGCTGCTGTCTTGGAGCCACTATGGATTGAACTTTCACTGTATCATGTTAGACCCGCTCGACATCCATTGCTTTTGGTCCCCTAGAGGGGGGGGGGTTGCCCACATCTGAGGTCCTTTCCAAGGTTTCTCATAGTCAGCATTGTCACTGGCGTCCCACTGGATGTGAATTCTCCCTGCCCACTGGGTGTGAGTTTTCCTTGCCCTTTTGTGGGTTCTTCCGAGGATGTTGTAGTCGTAATGATTTGTGCAGTCCTTTGAGACATTTGTGATTTGGGGCTATATAAATAAACATTGATTGATTGATTGATTGATTGATATTTGTCATATAAAGTTCTGACTTTTATCGCCATTTTTTTGTTCTTGTAAAATAGTGAAATGTTTTGAGTAAAATGATGAGTTGTCATCATTTTGCCAAGTGAAATTCCAATTATTATATTGCCAACATTTTACAGTTTTCTTATACCATTGTGACTTTTGTCGAGTAAAATTCAGACTCTTCATAAAATCGCCAAAATGTTAAGCTTTTCTTGTAAAATTGCGACTGTTATTGAATAAAATTCCAACTTTTATCATACTATTGCACAAATGTTCAGTTTTTCTTGTAACATTTTGACTTGAGTTGAGTAAAATTACGCGACTTATTATAATATTGCCAAAATTCAAAGTTTTTATTGTGAAATTGTGACTTAATTCTTGTGAAATTCCAACTCATTTTAAGAAGAAGCTTTTTTATATATTTGCACAGTTTGTATATAGTATTAATATTGTAAATACAAATCTTTATATATTTAGAAAGGGTGGTCCTAAGGAGGCAGGCATTATTCGGCGGTCTCAAGAAGGTAAGAACTGTGTGTATGTGCGTGTGTGTGTATGTGCGTGTGTGTGTATGTGCGTGTGTGCGTGCGTGTGACTACGACAGCATATACTACAAAAGATTGACATTTTACAGACGTAATACAGGACTAACATTCGCATATGCACACCTAAAACTTACTGCAACATGTGTTCTCTAGTTGGAGGCGGAAGTCTTGCAGGGGTTAATGTAAACATTTCTACTGATGACAGCAGATAGTATACATTATATTTTTCATAGTTTGTAAGTAAACATTGAAGAGTTGTGCAGCCTCACCGTGTCCATTTTTACATTGTGTCGACCAGGGGTCACCAACGTGGTGCCCGCGGGCACCAGGTAGCCCGTGAGGACCAGATGAGTCGCCCGCTGGCCTGTTCTAAAAATAGCTCAAATAGCAGCACTTACCAGTGAGCTGCCTCTATTTTTTAAATTGTATTTATTTACTAGCAAGCTGGTCTCGCTTTGCTTGACATTTTTAATTATAAGTGAGACAAAACTCAAATAGAATGCGAAAATCCAAGAAAATATTTTAAAAACTTGGTCCTCACTTGTTTAAATAAATTCATTTATTTTTTTACTTTGCTTATAACTTTCAGAAAGACAATTTTAGAGAAAAAAATACAACCTTAAAAATGATTTTAGGATTTTTGAACACATATACCTTTTTACCTTTTAAATTCCTTCCTCTTCTTTCCTGACAATTTAATCCAATGTTCAAGTACATTTTTTTTCTTATTGTAAAGAATAATAAATATATTTTAAATTAATTCTTCATTTTACCTTCTGTTTTTTCGACAAAGAATATTTGTGAAATATTTCTTCAAACTCATGATTAAAAATAAAAAAAATATTCTGGCAAATCTCGAAAATCTTTAGAATCAAATTTAAATCTTATTTCAATGTCTTTTGAATTTCTTTTATTAAAATTTTGGTTTTGGAAAATCTAGAAGAAATAATGATTTGTCTTTGTTAGAAATATAGCTTGGTCCAATTTGTTATATATTCTAACAAAGTGCAGATTGGATTTTAACCTATTTAAAACATGTCATCAAAATTCTAAAGTTAATCTTTATCAGGGAAAATTACTAATGATGTTCCATAAATTCTTTTTTTTATTTTTTCAAAAAGATTCAAATTAGTTACTTTTTCTCTTCTTTTTTTCGGTTAAATTTTAAAGAGTAGAAATTGAAGATAAACTATGTTTCAAAATTTAATTTTAATTTTTTTCCTATTTTCTCCTCTTTTAAACTGTTCAATTAAGTGTTTTTTTTCATCATTTATTCGCTACTAAAAAAATGTAAAAGGAAGAAAAATGTACGACGGAATGACAGACAGAAATGCCCATTTTTTTTATGTATATATATAGATTTATTTATTAAATGTAAATTGAGCAAAATGGCTATTTCTGGCAATTTATTTAAGTCTGTAACAAACTGGTAGCCCTTCGCATTAATTAGTACCCAAGAAGAAGCTCTTGGTTTCAAAAAGGTTGATGATCCCTGCTGTAGATTAAGTGCAGTCATGTGACTGCCAGGCTCATTTTGATTGGTGAAACAGAGTCACGTGACTGTTCCCGCTAGAAGAAGCCTTTGGAACGAGCTAAATGAACGGGTGTTTGCACGCAGCAATCAACATATTATTATAATGATCGTAATAGTAAATGTAGCGCCCAAAATAGACTCAACATAAGGGAGTAAAAGTAGCATTCATTTTACACAAGTTAAAGTATTAAATTATGTTGCATTAAAACTACTCTGACAAGTACAGTTTATCCAAAAATTTGCTTAAGTAAATTTATAGCAGTAAATGTAGAGTGTCACCACCCACCATGGATGGGCAATATGGCCAAAAATCTACAAACCCCATTTCCATATGAGTTGGGAAATTGTGTTAGATGTAAATGTAAACGGAATACAATGATTTGCAAATAGTTTTCAACCCATATTCAGTTGAATATGCTACAAAGACAAGATATTTGATGTTCAAACTGATAAACATTTTTTTTTTTTTTGCAAATAATCATTCACTTTAGAATTTGATGCCAGCAACACGTGACAAAGAAGTTGGGAAAGGTGGCAATAAATACTGATAAAGTTGAGGAATGCTCATCAAACGCTTTTTTGGAACATCCCACAGGTGTGCAGGCTAATTGGGAACAGGTGGGTGCCATGATTGGGTATAAAAGCAGCTTCTATGAAATGCTAAGTAATTCACAAACAAGGATGGGGTGAGGGTCACCAATTTGTAAGCAAATTGTCGAACAGTTTTAGAACAACATTTCTCAACGAGCTATTGCAAGGAATTTAGGGATTTTACCATCAACGGTCCGTAAAATCATCAAAAGGCTCAAAGAATCTGGAGAAATCACTGCACGTAGGCGATGATATTACGGACCTTTGATCCCTCAGTCGGTACTGCATCAAAAACCAACATCATTGTGTAAAGGATATCACCACATGGGCTGAGGAACACTTCGTAATACCACTGTCAGTAACTACAGTTGGTCGCTACATCTGTAAGTGCAAGTTAAAAATCTACTATGCAAAGCGAAAGCCATTTATCAACAACACCAAGGAAGGCCGCCGGCTTCTCTGGGCCCGAGCTCATCTAAGATGGACTGATGCAAAGTGGTAAAGTGTTCTATGTTCTGACGAGTCCACATTTCAAATTATATTTGGAAACTGTGGTGTAACACAGTGGCGAACATGCCCTTTTCCAACTACTTTAGCACGTGTTGCAGCCATGGAATTCTAAGTTAATTATTTGCCCCAAAAAATTAAATAAAGATTATGAGTTTGAACATCAAATATCTTGTCTTTGTAGTGCATTCAATTGAATATGGGTTGAAAAGGATTTGCAAATCATTGTATTCCGTAAATATTTACATCCAACACAATTTCCATACTCATATGGAAACGGGGTATGTATATCGCGGTATGCATTGCAGCATCCTTGTTTGACATAAATGACAATACAATCATTTTAAAACGGGTTACAACAGCTCCTATTTTGGCTACTTATGTATGCTGTAGTGACCTATTACATCCATTTAAAACTTTTATTAACCTACTTGTTAATTTATTGTTCATATCTGGTTACTTTCTAATATAAAATGTTTCTTCTACAACTACACTTCTGCCAAAATGTAATACACACTTATCCTTCTGTTGTTTGACCCTTTACATTAGTTTTGGGCGATATTACAAATTTGGGGTATATATATCCAATACCAAGTAGTAACAAGGGGGTTTCCAATACTGATACTTCAAATTTTCAGAATTATTGAATCATTCCATTTTTGATCAAAAATGTAAGAATCATGTAACAATGTCAAATACATATTTTAATTAGTTCCTACTATTGGCTCTGATTTGAATTATGTGTTGTTTATCCATGGACTTACTTCCCATGTTTCTTAACAATAACACAACAAAATGTTTTTTTCAAAATAAATTGTATACTTGGTATCAATATTTGTTTCAATCCACCCACCTTTGTTTACATTTACAGTAAGAGCTTGAGATCGGGGTGAGTATATTCTCCTACAGTGTGTAGAGTAGCATGTTAAGTTATTCCTTGTCCACCAGTGATAATGATACTCATCAGAAACAGTTTTTTTGCAGACTTAGAAGTGACTTTGCACTGTGGAGGGACATTCACCGATCACCAGAATGCTACTTTGTTTTGGAGACGCCTTCGTTTGCCTGTCGCATTGAAATTTGCAGACACAGTTAGAATGTGTCATCAAAATGCATCATCACAATATAGAGCTATGTAGACTTTGTTATATTTCCAGGTCAGCCAGTTTATTAGATCAAGCACTGCTGCCACCAAGCTGGAGAGTTTTGTATTGTTCAAGCAAAAAATGTTTTTTATAAAATAGCCCAAATCCTAACCTTGACCTCACAGCTAATCAATTAAATGTTGTCTATTTTACATTACTTGTATTTATTTATTTTTAGTTTTATTATACAGAACTGGGGGCAGGGGGCATTTTAAAGGATATTCTTTTATTTTGAAAGTTTAGAGTCAGGATTGTGCAATCAGTGCACAACAAAGATGACGTCATAAAGTATTTCCCACATGTTTCTCATTTAGAGACTTTGCTCGGTTGTGAACGCTCAACACTCCCAAAACACACGTTTACTAAAGATGCTGGGTTGTGTCCCAATGCAAACTTTTGACAACACTTAGATTGGGAAAAGTAAAAAGTCAACAAAGCAGTGAAAAAAAGAAAAGAGGACTCCAACATTTTTTCCAGAGCAGGACCACTGCAGCCTTCCTCCTCTTGGAGTGACTCCTCCTCTTCCTCCTTCTTGTTGACATGCTGTGTGCTTCGTAGACGATCTGTTCTTTTGGAACAAACTCAGACCTCTGTGGTCACAATCTTGTCTTGTTTTCCCCCACAAATGAAGGGACATCCGATAGTTTTGTTGCACAAAGAAGCTTTTCTATTCCTAAGGAGTGTTGGACATTTTGTAAGGGGATGACTTACCATGAATTGATTAACGTGGACCCTAACATAAACAAGTTAACAATCTTATTCGGGTGTTACTATTTAGTGGTCAATTGTACGGAATATGTACTGTACTGTGCAATCTACAAATAAAAGTTTCAATCAATCAATTAATCAAAATGTACACAGGAGGATTAATTGACTCAAGATGTCTTCTAGCAAGTACTGCTGTCCTTTTCTCTTGTACTAACTGAAACATTGTATAGTTTGTGATTTTACCATTCAAAAACTAGGTTTCCTTTGACAAAAAGGGCATTAAACATATAAATAAAAGAATAAAAACATTTAAAGAAAAAAGGGATTCAAACCTCTTTAAAGGGAACCGGATATTGACGAGCCGTTACTTATAAAGAGCCATTCAAAAATGTGTTTGTTATTATAGTTCTCCATCCATCCTTTTTCTTGTTTCCATATGAGTTGGGAAATTGTGTTAGATGTAAATATGAACTGAATACAATGATTTGCAAATCCTTTTCAACCCATATTCAATTGAATGCACTACAAAGACAAGATATTTGATGTTTTTTTTTTGCAAACAATAATTAACTTAGAATTTCATGGCTGCGACACGTGCCAAAGTAGTTGGGAAAGGGCATGTTCACCACTGTGTTACATCACCTTTTCTTTTAACAACACTCAATAAACGTTTGGGAACTGAGGAAACTAATTGTTGAAGCTTTGAAAGTGGAATTCTTTCCCATTCTTGTTTTATGTAGAGCTTCAGTCGTTCAACAGTCCGAGGTCTCCGCTGTCGTATTTTACGCTTCATAATGCGCCACACATTTTCGATGGGAGACAGGTCTGGACTGCAGGCGGGCCAGGAAAGTACCCGCACTCTTTTTTTACGAAGCCACGATGTTGTAACACGTGCTGAATGTGGCTTGGCATTGTCTTGCTGAAATAAGCAGGGGCGTCCATGAAAAAGACGGTGCTTAGATGGCAGCATATGTTCCAAATGTTCCAAAACCTGTATGTACCTTTCAACATTTTTTTTTTTTTTGCAAATAATAATTCACTTTAGAATTTGATGCCAGCAACACGTGACAAAGAAGTTGGGAAAGGTGGCAATAAATACTGATAAAGTTGAGGAATGCTCATCAAACACTTTTTTGGAACATCCCACAGGTGTGCAGGCTAATTGGGAACAGGTGGGTGCCATGATTGGGTATAAAAGCAGCTTCTATGAAATGCTAAGTAATTCACAAACAAAGATGGGGCGAGGGTCACCAATTTGTAAGCAAATTGTCGAACAGTTTTAGAACAACATTTCTCAACGAGCTATTGCAAGGAATTCATACCATCACAGATGCTGGCTTTTGAACTTTGCTTCGATAACAGTCTGGATGGTTCGCTTCCCCTTTGGTCCGGATGACACGATGTCGAATATTTCCAAAAACAATTTGAAATGTGGACTCGTCAGACCACAGAACACTTTTCCATTTTGCATCAGTCCATCTTAGATGATCTCGGGCCCAGAGAAGCTGGCGGCGTTTCTGGATGTTGTTGATAAATGGCTTTTGCTTTGCATAGTAGAGCTTTAACTTGCACTTACAGATGTAGGGACAAACTGTATTTAGTGACAGTGGTTTTCTGAAGTGTTCCTGAGCCCATGTGGTGATATCCTTTAGAGATTGATGTCGGTTTTTGATGCAGTGCCGTCTGAGGGATCGAAGGTCACGGTCATTCAATGTTGGTTTCACGTGGAGTGATTTCTCCAGATTCTCTGAACCTTTTGATGACTTTATGGACCATAGATGATGAAATCCCAAAATTTCATATAATTGCACTTTGAGAAACGTTGTTCTTAAACTGTTTGACTATTTGCTCACGCAGTTGTGGACAAAGGGGTGTACCTCGCACCATCCTTTCTTGTGAAAGACTGAGCATTTTTTGGGAAGCTGTTTTTATACCCAATCATGGCCCCCACCTGTTCCCAATTAGCCTGCACACCTGTTGGATGTTCCAAATAAGTGTTTGATGAGCATTCCTCAACTTTATCAGTATTTATTGCCACCTTTCTCAACTTCTTTGTCACGTGTGGCTGGCATCAAATTCTTAATGATTATTTGCAAAAAAAAAATGTTTAAATGTTTATCAGTTTGAACATCAAATATGTTGTCTTTGTAGCATATTCAACTGAATATGGGTTGAAAATTATTTGCAAATCACTGTATTCTGTTTATATTTACATCTAACACAATTTCCCAACTCTTATGGAAACGGGGTTTGTAGATGTACTGTCACCACCTGTCACATCACGCCATGACTTATTTTGAGTTTTTTTGTTGTGCTCCTGTGTGTAGTGTTTTAGTTATTGTCTTGCGCTCCTATTTTGGTGGCTTTTCCTCTTCTTTGGTATTTTCCTGTAGTAGTTTCATATCTTCCTTTGAGCGCTATTCCCCGCACCTTCTTTGTTTTAGCAATCAAGAAAATGTCAGTTGTTGCCATCTTTTTTTGTGTGGACATTGTTGTCATGTCATGTATGGATGTACATTGTGGACGCCATCTGCTGCTCCACACGCTGTAAGTCTTTGCTGTCGTCCAGCATTCTGTTTTTGTTTACTTTGTCGCCAGTTCAGATTTAGTTTTGATCTGCATAACCATCCCTAAGCTTTAATGCCTTTTCTTAGGGGCATTCACCATTTGTTATTTTTTTGGTTTAAGCATTCGATACCTTTTTACCTGCACACTGCCTACCGCATATTGTGGTCATGATAAACCATCGTCGTCTCACACGACGTATTTCCGATATCTACAAAGCATTTAGCTACCAGCTTCCACCCACTGATATTGAGGAAAATAACTTACTCTGCCGAGCTCTAGACAGCACCGACGTTCAACAACGGCACTTTATTTGCAGACTATAGTTACTGGTTTGCAAAAAATATTTCTAACCCAAATAGGTGAAACTACATAATCTCCCACAGCACACCAGACTGTATCTCACAGAGTGTGTGCCATGGCACAGTGGTTGAAAAAACCTTTAGTTTGCCCCTGGTGGTTAAATCTATAAAAATTAGGGTGGTCCCAAAAAGGAGGGATTTTTCAAATCGACTGTCGGTTTTAAAAGTGCTCCCCTCTGGTCAACATATGAAACAACAAGTGTGTGAACATTTTGAAGTGCTCCCCCTCTGGCCGACATATGGAATAACAAGTGTGTGTAAGAAATTGAAATGCGGCCCCCCGGGCCAAAATTTATTTTAAAAATTAAATAAATATGTATATAGAGACATACTGTAATAACTTGAAGTAAATAATGAAGATTAAAAAACAGTTACCAAGAATTTTTTTTTTTTTACTAAAAGCTTACTTTTTTTATATGTGCATAGTAAGTACATATTATTAATGTTGTAAATACAAATCTTTATATATCTAGAAAGGGTGGTCCTAAAGAGGTAGGCATTTCTCAGAGTTCTCAAGAAGGTAAAAAAATACAAGAACGTGTGTGTGTGTGTGTGTTTGTGTTTATGTGTGTGTGTGCGTGCGTGTGTGTGTGTGTGTATTTGAATGTCACTTTCACAGTCATGTGAGCACATTGGTTTGTCTGACATCTGTTTTGTTGGAGGTTTGATTGCTTGACTCATTAGGTACACTTTTGCAATCTAATAGGATCACATTCTAAATTTAATAATGCTTGGTTTTATACAAATAATAGTTGCAGGCCATGACATACTTTCTACTGTTTTACGCTTTCATGGAGCCAAATACAGTATGTTATATTTCAATATAATATAGTACTACTAATAATTTATATTCACCAATATATTGAGAACATTTCAATAAAATCTAATGTATTACACAGAAACAGCATTCAAATATATAAAAAATAAATAAAAAAAATATAATTATAAGAATATGACACAATAATAAACAAAAAACAATAATAATTTAACAAAATACAAAATAAGAAATATAATCAAGACTTTTGTCATAATAAAAATAATAATATACCCATTAAGAGACTGTGTCTTCGATTTGAGGTACCATCAAAGTATTTGGACCTATAGAAGCACTTTCATTCTTCTGGTCACAGTAAATATATGCAGAATTAATCACACACATTGTAACTCCTCCCACATGACACCACTCAGCCAATCAAAGTGTGTTTACCAACCCACCCGCACGCTGAGCATCAGCTCCCCACAGGGCTGTGTGCTGAGCCCCCTCCTCTACTGCCTCTACACCCGTGACTGCAGTCCAGCCCACAGTGACAACCTTATCGTCAAGTTTGCTGACGATACCACAGTGGTCGGGCTCATCTCCAGGGGTGACGAGGCTGCCTACAGGGAGGAGGTCCTGAAGCTGACGGCCTGGTCTTCGGAGAACAACCTCGCTCTCAACACCAGCAAGACCAGAGAGATCATTGTCGACTTCAGGAAGAACAGCACCGACCCTGCCCCCCTCTACATTAACGGCGAGCGTGTGGAGAGGGTCCACACCTTCAGGTACCTTGGGAGTCCACATCTCTACCGACTTCTCCTGGACAGTCAACACCACATCAATCATCAAGAATGCTCAGCAGCGGCTACACTTCCTGAGAGTCCTCAGGAAGTACAACCTGAAGCCTGACCTACTGCTGACCTTCTACCGCTCGTCCATCGAGAGCCTGCTGACCTACTGTATTACAGTATGGTACGGCAGCTGCACTGCAGCAGACAGGGAGAGGCTGCAAAGAGTGGTCAAGAAGGCTCAGAAGATCATCGGCCGCCTTCTCCTCTCTCTGATGGACATTTACACGTTCCGCTGCCTCAACAGAGCCAGTGCCATCATCAAGGACAGCACCCACCATGGCTCTGACCTGTTCCACCTGCTGCCCTCTGGGAACCGCTACAGGTGCATTAAAACCAAGACAGACAGGCTAAATAACAGCTTCTTCCCCAGGGCCATAATCACCCTGAACGGACTGCCCCATAGACCCTCATAACTGCCTTCTCTTCGGTGCAATAACCCATTCCACCAACCACCCTGTTTTTTCCATGTAGATATTCATGTATATATTCATTTCACCCACTGTATAGAATGTACATTTGTACAGAGTATATAGAGTCACATTTGTACAGAGTGTATAGAGCAGTGGTTCTTAACCTGGGTTCGATCGAACCAGTCGGTGAAGCTGCTCAAGTTTGCGGACGACACTACTCTCATCGGGCTCATCTCGGATGGCGACGAGTCCGCCTACAGGAGAGAGGTGGACCGGCTGGCGTCCTGGTGCAGCCTCAACAACCTGGAGCTGAACGCCCAGAAAACAGTGGAGATGATCATGGACTTCAGGAAAGTCACAGCCCCACCATCCCCCCTCTCCCTGATTGACTCTCCCACCCCCGTTTCCTGGGCACCACCATCACCCAGGACCTCAAGTGGGAGCCGACCATCAGCTCCCTCATCAAGAAGGCCCAGCAGAGGATGTACTTCCTGCGGCAGCTGAAAAAACTGAAAGTGCCGACTGAGATGCTGGTGCAGTTCTACTCAGCAGTCATCGAGTCCACCCTCACCCCCTCCATCACCGTGTGGTTCCCCGACGCCACAGTCCGGGACAAGCATCGACTGCAGCGCATGGTACGTGCTGCTGAGAAGGTGATTGGCTGCAAACTCCCACCCCTCCAGGACCTGTTCTCCTCCAGGACCAGGAGGCGTGTGGGTCGGCTCACAGCTGACTCTTCTCACCCTGGACACAAAATATTCTCCCCTCTTCCCTCAGGCAGGAGACTACGGTCCATCCAGACCCACACCTCCCGCCACCTGAACAGTTTTTTCCTCTCGATCATCAGACACGTGAACAATAACAAGATCTGATAGCTCAATTACAGCTCATGTTATTTTATTCTGTGTTATATGTCTTTTATGTTGCACGATTGCGCCACGTAAAATTCCTAGTTTGTAAACCCGTTCTCAAACAATGGCAATAAAACATTTTCTGATTCTGAAACAATGTTCCGTCTAATTTTCCATCTGATTAGCAGGTGTGTAATTTATTGTGGTTCATGCACACTTCATTTTGTGCAACATTGTTTTGAATTTGAAAAAAGAAATTGGTATTTTTCACTTAAGAAGGGTTCGGCAAATGCGCATATGAAACTGGCGGGGTTCCGTACCTCCAACAAGGTTAAGAACCACTGGTATTGAGTGTACATTTGTACAGAGTGTACATTTGTACAGTGTATAGAGTAAACATTTTTACAGAGTGTATAGAGTTACATTTGTACAGACTGTATAGGAAAGTGGTTCTCAACCTTTTTTCAGTGATGTACCCCCTGTGAACATTTATTTAATTCAAGTACCCCCTAAGCAGAGCAAAACATTTTTGGTTGAAAAAAAGAGATAAAGAAGTAAAATACAGCACAATGTCATCAGTTTCTGATTTATTAAATTGTATAACAGTGCAAAATATTGCTCATTTGTAGTGGTCTTTCTTTAACTATTTGGAAAAAAAGATGTAAAAAATAACTAAAAACTTGTTGGAAAATAAACAAGTGATTCAATTATAAATAAAGATTTCTACACATAGAAGTAATCATCAACTTAAAGTGCCCTCTTTGGGGATTGTAATAGAGATCCATCTGGATTCATGAACTTCATTCTAAACATTTCTTTAACATCAATATTCATGGAACATGTCCACAAAAAATCTAGCTGTCAACACTGAATATTGCATTGTTGCATTTTTTTTCACAGTTTATGAACTTACATTCATATTTTGTTGAAGTATTATTCAATTAATATATTTATAAATGATTTTTGAATTGTTTCTATTTTTAGAATATTTTTTAAAAATCTCACGTACCCCTTGGCATACCTTCAAGTACCTCCAGGGGTACGCGTACCCCCATTTGAGAACCACTGGTATAGTGTGTACATTTGCACAGAGTATAGAATGTACACTGTTCTCTTCCACACCTTTATTTGCACTTCTATATTTTTTTATATTTTTATATATTCATACATTGTTTTCTTGCATGCACACATCGCACTGTAAGGAATGGCCTCAATCTCATTAGCCTGCGTAATGACAATAAAACTGATTCTTATTCAATGTATTTGTAGTCACTGTATGCATCACTCATGTTTTATTATGACTCATCTATTTTGTAACATGCTAAGTGAGTAAGTGTACTTTTGTACTTATTTCCCTATTTTTCTGCACAATAACTCAAGTTAAGGTAACACTGGTGAGCAGAAGAGAAAAATTAAGTGATTTTTGGTCCAGAACATATTTTGTCATTATTGATTAATTTTTTGCCACTTTATGTTGTACATTTTTAGGAAATTTCCAGTTCATTTTCTCATCTATTATTACACCCAAAATGTGGTTTCTTTTACTCTTTCAATGTCCGTCTATTTGTATTTGTGTTTGACTTTCTCTTCTACTGTTAACAAATAGCCTTATTTTAGTTTTGCTGAGATTCAAAGATGGTCTGTTTTTGTCAATCCATCTCTTTGTATTCATTTCTTCTGGTATTATTTATATTAGCTTATGTGTGTTCTCTCCTGAAAAAAAAACACGTAGACACCTGGCACAAGACGCTGTTATTGGTGGCTCTTTAGTTTTGAAGGCGAACCTTCACGTCCCATACCTGTCTTCTTTACGGGTTGTGAGAAAGCGATGTAAAAAAAAACTTTCCACAATTCTCGCAGCCCTATGCTGCACAACAGGGCATTTTTACACTTTAAAAAAACTAACTACTCTCGCTATTGTGTTGGATCCACTTTGGACTGGACTCTCACGGTTGTGTTGGATCCACTATGGATTGAACTTTCACGGTATCAAGTTAGACTCGCTTGACATCCATTGCTTTCGGTCCCCTGGGGGGGTGCCCACATAGGCAGTCCTCTCCAAGGTTTCTCATAGTCATCATTGTCACTGTCACCGACGTCCCACTGGGGTGAGTTTTCCTTTCCCTTATGTGGGCTGTACCGAGGATGTCGTTGTGGATTGTGTAGTGGTTTGTGCAGCCCTTTGAGACACTGGTGAATTAAGGCTATATAAATAAACATTGAGTGATTGATTGAACGAGTAAGCGCCACAAACACCTAGCATCAGCTCAAATTTGGTAGCAGTCATGTCGCCCTGTAGTCACGTGAGTGCCTTTTGACCAGTCATTGAGGAGATCGCCTGAAACCGAGTTGGCCAGACTCTCTCTATACACAACTCTGGTGTTTGCAGAGCCATACTGTCACCTAGTGGCCTTTCACTGCTATTGCATGAGCATTGCAAAACATCTGCGAAACGGATTACTGTGTTTAAAAAGAATGTATGATTACTTGTATTGATCATGTTGTACTGAGCAGCCAGACAGTTTCCTATGTCGCAATGAAGTCTATCTGTGGTTCTATGGTTATCGTCATACTTTATCTTTATGTGTTGACATCCACCACCCTTATTTGAAACATTAAATACGTGAGTGCTTTAATTCATCAACATTGCGGAAGTAAAATGGAATAAATGACGCAGCACTACTTTTATGAATTTTGCCATTGTTTGTTATGAGCTTTGCTGTTGTCACAAGACAGTTTATTTACATTTGACTACCAAATTAAACTGCATACTTAGACTGAGACAAACACAAGATTTTGCAGAATAATACAATGCTTAACGCGGGGGTCACCAACATGGTGCCCGCAGGCACCAGGTAGCCCGTAAGGACCAGATGAGTCGCCCGCTGGCCTGTTCTAAAAATAGCTCAAATAGCAGCACTTACCAGTGAGCTGCCTCTATTTTTTTAAATTGTATTTATTTACTAGCAAGCTGGTCTCGCTTTGCTCGACATTTTAATACTAAGAGGGACAAAACTCAAATAGAATTTGAAAATCCAAGAAAATATTTTAAAGACTTGGTCTTCACTTGTTTAAATAAATTCCTTTATTTTTTTACTTTGCTTCTTATAACTTTCAGGAAGACAATTTTAGAGAAAAAATAAAACCTTAAAAATGATAATAGGATTTTTAAACACATATACCTTTTTGATTCCTTCCTCGTCTTTCCTGATAATTTAAATCAATGTTCAAGTAAATTTGTTTTTTTTTTATTGTAAAGAATTATAAATAAATTTTAATTCTAATTCTTCATTTTAGCTTCTGTTTTTTCGACGACAAATATTTGTGAAATATTTCTTCAAACTTATTATGATTAAAATTCCCCAAAAATATTCTGGCAAATCTAGAAAATCTGTAGACTCAAATTTAAATCTTATTTCAAAGTCTTTAGAATTTCTTTTAAAAATGTTGTTCTGGAAAATCTAGAAGAAATAATGATTTGTCTTTGTTAGAAATATAGATTGGTCCAATTTGTTAATAATTCTAACAAAGTGCAGATTGGATTTTAACCTATTTAAAACATGTCATCAAAATTCTAAAATTAATCTTAATCAGGAAAAATTACTAATGAGATTCCATAAATTATTTTTTTAATTCTTTCAAAAAGATTCGAATTAGCTAGTTTTTCTCTTCTTTTTTTTTGGTTGAATTTTGAATTTTAAAGAGTCGAAATTCAAGACAAACTATGTTTCAAAATTTAATTTTCATTTTTTTTGTGTTTTCTCCTCTTTTCCATCCATCCATCCATCCATCATCTTCCGCTTATCCGAGGTCGGGTCGCGGGGGCAACAGCCTAAGCAGGGAAACCCAGACTTCCCTCTCCCCAGCCACTTCGTCTAGCTCTTCCCGGGGGATCCCGAGGCGTTCCCAGGCCAGCCGGGAGACATAGTCTTCCCAACGTGTCCTGGGTCTTCCCCGTGGCCTCCTACCGGTTGGACGTGCCCTAAACACCTCCCTAGGGAGGCGTTCGGGTGGCATCCTGACCAGATGCCCGAACCACCTCATCTGGCTCCTCTCGATGTGGAGGAGCAGCGGCTTTACTTTGAGTTCCTCCCGGATGGCAGAGCTTCTCACCCTATCTCTAAGGGAGAGCCCCGCCACACGGCGGAGGAAACTCATTTCGGCCGCTTGTACCCGTGATCTTATCCTTTCGGTCATGACCCAAAGCTCATGACCATAGGTGAGGATGGGAACGTAGATCGACCGGTAAATTGAGAGCTTTGCCTTCCGGCTCAGCTCCTTCTTCACCACAACGGATCGGTACAACGTCCGCATTACTGAAGACGCCGCACCGATCCGCCTGTCGATCTCACGATCCACTCTTCCCTCACTCGTGAACAAGACTCCTAGGTACTTGAACTCCTCCACTTGGGGCAGGGTCTCCTCCCCAACCCGGAGATGGCACTCCACCCTTTTCCGGGCGAGAACCATGGACTCGGACTTGGAGGTGCTGATTCTCATTCCGGTCGCTTCACACTCGGCTGCGAACCGATCCAGCGAGAGCTGAAGATCCCGGTCAGATGAAGCCATCAGGACCACATCATCTGCAAAAAGCAGAGACCTAATCCTGCGGTTACCAAACCGGAACCCCTCAACGCCTTGACTGCGCCTAGAAATTCTGTCCATAAAAGTTATGAACAGAATCGGTGACAAAGGACAGCCTTGGCGGAGTCCAACCCTCACTGGAAATGTGTTCGACTTACTGCCGGCAATGCGAACCAAGCTCTGGCACTGATCGTACAGGGAACGGACCGCCACAATAAGACAGTCTGATACCCCATACTCTCTTAGCACTCCCCACAGGACTTCCCGAGGGACACGGTCGAATGCCTTCTCCAAGTCCACAAAGCACATGTAGACTGGTTGGGCAAACTCCCATGCACCCTCAAGAACCCTGCCGAGTGTATAGAGCTGGTCCACAGTTCCACGACCAGGACGAAAACCACACTGTTCCTCCTGAATCCGAGGTTCAACTATCCGACGTAGCCTCCTCTCCAGTACACCTGAATAAACCTTACCGGGAAGGCTGAGGAGTGTGATCCCACGATAGTTGGAACACACCCTCCGGTCCCCCTTCTTAAAGAGAGGAACCACCACCCCGGTCTGCCAATCCAGAGGTACCGCCCCCGATGTCCACGCGATGCTGCAAAGTCTTGTCAACCAAGACAGCCCCACAGCATCCAGAGCCTTAAGGAACTCCGGGCGGATCTCGTCCACCCCTGGGGCCTTGCCACCGAGGAGCTTTTTAACTACCTCAGCGACCTCAGCCCCAGAAATAAGAGAGTCCACCACAGATTCCCCAGGCACTGCTTCCTCATAGGAAGACGTGTTGGTGGGATTGAGGAGGTCTTCGAAGTATTCCTTCCACCTATCCACAACATCCGCAGCCGAGGTCAGCAGAACACCATCCGCACCATACACGGTGTTGATAGTGCACTGCTTCCCCTTCCTGAGGCGGCGGACGGTGGTCCAGAATCGCTTCGAAGCCGTCCGGAAGTCGTTTTCCATGGCTTCCCCGAACTCTTCCCATGTCCGAGTTTTTGCCTCCGCGACCGCTGAAGCTGCACACCGCTTGGCCTGTCGGTACCTGTCCACTGCCTCCGGAGTCCTATGAGCCAAAAGGACCCGATAGGACTCCTTCTTCAGCTTGACGGCATCCCTCACCGCTGGTGTCCACCAAGGGGTTTTAGGATTGCCGCCCCGACAGGCACCAACTACCTTGCGGCCACAGCTCCGATCTGCCGCCTCGACAATAGAGGTTCGGAACATGGTCCACTCGGACTCAATGTTCAGCACCTCCCTCGTGACATGTTCAAAGTTCTTCCGGAGGTGGGAATTGAAACTTTGTCTGACAGGAGACTCTGCCAGACGTTCCCAGCAGACCCTCACAATGCGTTTGGGCCTTCCAGGTCTGTCCGGCATCCTCCCCCACCATCGCAGCCAACTCACCACCAGGTGGTGATCGGTAGAAAGCTCCGCCCCTCTCTTCACCCAAGTGTCCAAAACATGAGGCCGCAAATCCGATGACACAACTACAAAGTCAATCATGGAACTGCGGCCTAGGGTGTCCTGGTGCCAAGTGCACATATGGACACCCTTATGTTTGAACATGGTGTTTGTTATCGACAAACTGTGACGAGCACAAAAGTCCAATAACAAAACACCACTCGGGTTCAGATCCGGGCGGCCATTCTTCCCAATCACGCCTCTCCAGGTTTCACTGTCGCTGCCAACGTGAGCGTTGAAGTCTCCCAGTAGGACAAGGGAATCACCCGGGGGAGCACTTTCCAGCACTCCCTCGAGTGTTCCCAAAAAGGGTGGGTACTCTGAACTGCTGTTTGGTGCATAAGCACAAACAACAGTCAAGACCCGTCCCCCCACCCGAAGGCGGAGGGAGGCTACCCTTTCGTCCACCGGGTTGAACTCCAACGTACAGGCTTTGAGCCGGGGGGAAACAAGAATTGCCACCCCAGCCCGTCGCCTCTCACTGCCGGCAACGCCAGAGTGGAAGAGGGTCCAATCCCTCTCGAGAGAAGTGGTTCCAGAGCCCTTGCTGTGCGTCGAAGTGAGTCCGACTATATCCAGCCGGAATTTCTCGACTTCGCGCACTAGCTCAGGCTCTTTCCCCCCCAGTGACGTGATGTTCCACGTCCCAAGAGCTAGCTTCTGTAGCCGAGGATCGGACCGCCAAGTGCCCTGCCTTCGGCTGTCGCCCAGCTCACAATGCACCCGACCTCTATGGCCCCTGCTATGGGTGGTGAGCCCATTGGAGGGGTGACCCACGTTGCCTCTTCGGGCTGTGCCCGGCCGGGCCCCATGGGAACAGGCCCGGCCACCAGGCGCTCGCCATCGTGCCCCACCTCCGGGCCTGGCTCCAGAGGGGGGCCCCGGTGACCCGCGTCCGGGCGAGGGAAATCTGGGTCCATGGTTTATCATCTTCATAAAGGTCTTCGAGCTGCTCTTTGTCTGATCCCTCACCTAGAACCTGTTTGCCTTGGGAGACCCTACCAGGGGGCTTTATGCCCCCGGACAACATAGCTCCTAGGATCATTGGGACACGCAAACTCCTCTACCACGATAAGGTTGCAGCTCAGCTCTTTTAAATTGTTCAATTAAGTGTTTCTTTCATCATTTATTCTCTACAAAAAACCTTCCATAAAAGGAAAAAAAAATGTACGACGGAATGACAGACAGAAATACCCATTTTTCATGTATTTATAGATTTATTTATTAAAGGTAAATTGAGCAAACTGGCTATTTCTGGCAATTTATTTAAGTGTGTAGCAAACTAGTAGCCCTTCGCATTAATCAGTACCCAAGAAGTAGCTCTTGGTTTCAAACAGGTTGGTGACCCCTGGTTTAACGTTTACATTCTACATTGTCAGAGAACACGACATATACAAGTTGATGTATTAGTATATGAAAAGGTCCTGTTTCTTCACAGAGGTATTTAACGTGCCATCTTGTGTTCTCAGTGATGACGAGTCCATCCCAAAACCATTCTTGATATACAAGATATTTAAAAGTATTGTCAGCCATTTTTCCTGTTCTGTGGCCTAGAGCGGCAGATTTTGGACGAAAGACGACATTATCCCCTGGCCTGGACCTCAAAATATATTGAATAAAAAACATCACTTTTTTTCCCCCATGCGCATATTACAAAAATGTCGTTTTTAATGATCTACATAAAATTACACAAGTGTTCTACCATAACTGAATTATGTAATTTCACACTCAACTCAAATATGATTTCATACAGTCATTATTTTATTAAAAAATAAATACATAAACAAAGGGGGAATTGATTGTTACCAACACTCTCATTAAACATGAATGAAATATTAGTCTTTTAAAACAGTTTTATATTGTGTAATCATTTTATACTTTTGTCCATTGAAAAAACCATCATGACTTAGTTATTTACAGTATTATTTAGCATTCTCATATATTTAAATAAGATATAAAATATATATTTTTTTATTGTACATTTATTATCATTATTAGATAACCATTTTATAGTCAACACGTGTATTACTTCATGTAGGTAAATGAGTGGTACATTTGAAATATTATTGCTAGTCTAAATCCAGATGTAGTGTAATGAGTACAGTATGTGGAATTACCCACTAAGATGAAATCTTGATGGTGTTATTGATCAGATGTTTGAGCGTTGATGGTGGACAACACTACAGTGGCCTAAAAGCGGAGGACAAACATCATTGTTGATGGTTGAAATGAATAGTGACGCATCAGCAGCCATGTTTGTGTACCTGAGTCTTGGTGGAACGCAGAGCAACTCCAGCCAGCACCGACATCACCAACACAATAATTAGACCAACAAACATATAGAATATGAAGATGGCTTCAATTGATATTGCAAGGGCCTAAAAATAAACACAACAGGTTGGATTATTAGTTATTGATTGACAAAGTCACACAGGCAAACATAATATATTGTCTTGCTGGTAGTTTATGGAGGGCCAAATGGGACAAAATTAAATGATTACTTGAATGTGTCATTAATGAATCATAGTTAGAATTAATTAGGTAACTATGTTAAATATGTCATTCATTTACTTGATGTAAAGTGACATTTAATGATATAATCATTTAATGAATCATTGATTTAATCTTTTAATTATTTAATTAACTATTTCACAATTTCATCATGTATCTAATAATTTAATTAATGACACATTTAAGTAATTATTCAAATATATATTAATGTATTTCTTTTTGTCCCATAGTAGTTTCCAGTGGTATGTATCTGCATATGCAGGTATTCCTAATGATGTGGCCTGTAATTATTCATATATATATATGAATGTATAATTTATAAAAATGACATAAGCTAGAGCTATATTTTTTTATATTACAACAGAGAATCATTACAAGACTATTTAATTTTATTTGGGAATTTAAATCATTCTTTTGTTTTAGTTGAGTACTAATATAACAGCAATCACATCTTTATTGCACAACATTACAAGACTATTTTCTTATTTTAGTATTGTCCTGTTTTTGTAAAGTTGAATGGCAATTTACATTCACTTAAAAATAGTCATTAGGAATACGTTTTCATTTTTTTAGTGCCATCATCGAACTAAATTGTACTTTTATATAATTTTCAAAGCATTATATGCTATTATGCATGTCCATTTTTTGTATCATTTATGTTATTGATTTTTTTGTTATATTATTGTTCTTATGGTATTATTTTTATACGTTTTGAATTAACATTAAATTAAAAATACAAAATTCTAATAAAAATGTATTATACATTTTGGCTTTTATTGGTAAATACCGCCATCAGAATTTTTCAGTTCAATTAGAACATGTTACTTAACTGCATAGCAGGACCATTCATGTTTTTAATAATGATTATTATATATAATACTAATGATATTTATTGTTATTCCATTTTTGATTGGATTCTTTATTTTTGTAAAATATTCTTGTTGTTATTGCAGCACATCTAGCTTTAATCTCTGTCCACGAGACAATTATAAATACTAACAATACAAATATTACAGTATTAAAAGTGTACTATTTAATGTGTTCCCTTTATTGGTAATTATTTTTAATTCAACATAATTATGATAACTTAATTAAATTTTTTTTGGGATATGAAAAGGATATGGATTTATTGTACTATATTTCACATGGTATGTGTTTATTTTTTCAAACGTCGCACAGCATTGTTATTGCAATTCATTGTAATTTTAGATAATCATTATAGCGTTACATACCTAAATTGTGTGTATAGTTTGAATGCTAAAGCTCCATTTCCTATAAGTTTTTAAAGAAAATATTATAAAGAGGCATTACCTCAGCATGTGACGCCCATGTGTCGTCCTCGATAGCAGTCGTGTTTTCCGTGTCATAAAGGTCAAAACCCGTTCGAAAACGATGGTTTTCAGTGTTGGGAATGAGAAAAAAAATCATCAAACTTGAGAATAGGATGGTCACGATGCTGAGAGCCAAGGATGCTGTCACCTAAAAGTGGAAAAGATGGACAAGATGAAACCTTGACCATTAAAAGAAACTAACAAAATCTAATCTTACAGTTTTCTTGGTTGGGTTGTGCTCTGTGATGATATACAGAACACCACATGCCATGAACTGCAAGGAGAAGAAGACAAGAACATCAAATGTGTCCTGGCAGTGCTTCACCTGTGACCTCACCTTTATTCCAGTGATGTATCCCAGCGGGGTGACTCGCCACAAATGGTGAGCGGGATGATCTACTCCCATAATAATGGACGCAATGATAAAAGATACCCCTAAAATCACAACAGCCACCTGCAAATCACAGGGGACACCAGCAGTCAACAATAAAACAGCAGTAAGTAAAAATTGGACCTTCCTCTTAGGGATGGGTAACGTTCATATTGGAACTGATACGGTACCGATTCTCAGTACTTGGGAATCGATACCGGTACTCAACGGTACTCATTTTTGGTGCTTTTGTGTGTTAATAAATTTTGTTTGATAAAATTAATTTTTTTATTGTAACATTTTAAAATGACTTGATTATCCTAACTGCTGTCCAGGTGTTGTATCTTGTTTCATTATCACATTTCTGAGTATCAGTTGCAATTGCAGTTGCAAGTCCAAGATGGCAGTAGTGTATAATTAATTGATGGTGTGTTGGTAATTTCAGTCGTTGTCTGCTACATCATACAAAGTGGTAATACTGTAAGTATTGTACTAATTACGCACCAGCTGTTTGATTGTGACGTGCCTCTTAGTTGTAGTTTTCATTAACAAATTTGAAAGTGTTGATATTAAAAAGTTAATCAGTAGCGTGTCAATAGAAAAGCCAATGTGTATTAGCATCAAGCTAGTGCATTTGTGGAAAATAGGAGCCTTACTTAACTGATATTAAAGCTCTTTGGAGACATGTTGGCAAAAATAATCTTTCTCAGCTGTGGTTTTCCCTATGGGCTGCCACGTACTCGGTTGTAATACACTTTTTCACCACGCCTGGCAGTAATGACAATATCAAACAAACAGAAGAAGTCTGGAGCTCGTCACAGAGAAGTTTAATAAGCGCAAAAATTATGACTAATGCGGTGAAGCTGTAATTTTCATTTGCACTTTCACTTTTTTGATGGTTTATTTTAGAAACATATACAGTGCAGGCCAAAAGTTTGGACACACCTGCTCATTCAGTGTTTTCTTTATTTTTATTTTCACGACTATTTACATTGTCGATTGTCACTGAAGGCATCAAAATGAACACGTGGAGTTATGTAATTAACAAAAAAAGGTGAAATAACTGAAAACATGTTTTATATTCTAGTTTCTTCAAAATAGCCACCCTTTGCTTTGATTACTGTTTTGCACGCTCTTGGCATTCTCTTGATGAGCTTCAAGCTTGAAGAGGTAGTCACTTGAAATTGTTTTCATTTCGATGCCTTCAGTGACAATTTACAATGTAAATAGTCATACAAATAAAGAAAAGGCATTGAAATGAGAAGGTGTGTCCAAACTTTTGGCCTGTACTGCATATTATTGTATTTATTCAGTTAGAATTCATCCATCTTAGCGCTGTGTAAATTTCATTTACATTTATGTTTAATAATTTTTAATGAGTCCCTTCTCTTGCTGTGTATTTGATTAGTATTTATTTTTGTAATCACCCCGACCTTAACCTTGATCTTTGTGATTAAACATGGTTTCATATCATTTGACAAAGTGTATCATGTTTAACTGCAATCAAGTAAGAATACCATTCAAATCAAAAGTAAAATAACTCATTCAGTGTTAATATTTGAGTGGGCCCCGGCCCCGAAACCCAAAAAGGTTTAGAACCCCTCCTGACCTTGAGGTACTTTGGCAGTAGTGCTGCTGGAGTGATGGCCAAGTGTTGGCGTGCAAAAAGCCTGCTGAATTGGCAGCTGAGTTAGCAATGGGGTGTGATGTCACGCGCAACCCAGCTAACGAAACATGACACCGTTGGTTTTACGTAAATCGGTTCCCGTTAGGACCGCAGTTTTTGGTCGCTGCCAAAAAAGTACTGGATTCTGTACCCATCTCTACCTCCTGTAACAAATTATGGTGATGTTTCAAAGATTGTGAACAGGTTTGGTTGTGTGATGTCTCACTCCAACACTCTGAGGTTGTGCCTTCATGAAGCGATGTAGAGGTTTACTTCCTCCCACTCTGTTGGCTTGAAGACTCTCATTGTTCCCAGCGGGAGGACTCGCAGAGAAGAGCTCCACAGACATCTAGATGTGAACATGAAGTCTAATTTGTCAAAAACATTTTTCTTACAGTTTCCCAAACCCTTGACCAAGGTTCCTTGATAAGCAAACATCCCAAGAAACCAAACAGTTTGAGAGAAAAGTGCTGCTCAATGGAAGATGGATTACCATGAATTAATTTACGTGGACCCCGACTTAAACAAGTTGAAAAACTTATTCGAGTGTTACCATTTAGTGGTCAATTGTACGGAATATGTACTGTACTGTGTAATCTACGAATAAAAGTTCAATCAGATTGTTCAACAAGTGAAGACGCTTGCTCTCGGCACTAAGTCACACAAAAGTCACAATTTATCCATGGTTGTTGGCACAAAGTTAATTTGGATTTTGACAAAATGAAGGCCAGCATTTTTTTGGCTTGTTCTGTATTTTCTGGTGTCTGGTCACTAAACATGGCAGGAATGCAGCGGCGGAGTGCATCATATACAGCCGGAAATTGCCCCCAAATTATATTTTGGCAAAATAAAAGCATTCGTTTTATTGCAAGAACCGTGGAGTGTGTATAGAACTACAATTACACTTGTTATTTTGGTCTAATTCATCAGTAAAACAGATGTCTGAAGGAGTGCAATTGGATACTTCTGGTTTATGTGAGCCATGAACGTGAAGGGATTCATGTCTATATATGGGAGTTAGTTTTTATTTTAAGTATAGTAGATTTTCAGTTTAAAAAAATAAAAAATAATACAAATAAATAGCAAATAAGAATTGAAAGTGGTTATTTCTTCAACTGTGTATTACAATTTCACCTTTCTCGCATCAATAAAACTGGAAAATGAGAGCGGTTTCTTCAAAATCTTGATGTAGCAGATGAGTTTAGCGGACTGTCCAAACATAGCGGAGACAGTTTTATACTACACCTTTTATCAAGAGCACCGATCCACATATCTGCAAGTGGGTGCTTGGTGTGTGTGTGTATTAATGTTGTCCCGATACCAATATTTTTGTACGAGTACCAAAAGTATTTTGGTATAATATTGGTATTTGGTATTAAAGGCCTACTGAAATGAGATTTTCTTATTTAAACGGGGATAGCAGGTCCATTCTATGTGTCATACTTGATCATTTTGTGATATTGCCATATTTTTGCTGAAAGGATTTAGTAGAGAACATCCACGATAAAGTTCGCAACTTTTGGTCGCTAATAAAAAAGCCTTGCCTGTACCGAAAGTAGCAGACGATGTGCGCGTGACGTCACGGGTTGTGGAGCTCTTCACATCCTCACTTTGTTTACAATCATGGCCACCAGCAGCGAGAGCGATTCGGACCGAGAAAGCGACGATTTCCCTATTAATTTGAGCGAGGATGAAAGATTTGTGGATGAGGAAAGTGAGAGTGAGGGACTAGAAAAAAAAAAAAAAAAAACTAGACGGCAGAGCGATGCAGATGTTATTAGACAAATTTACTAGGATAATTCTGGAAAATCCCTTATCTGCTTACTGTGTTACTAGTGTTTTAGTGGGATTATATAGCTGTACCTGTACAACCTGAAAGTCGGAGAGGGTGTGGCCACGGGTGTGGTGACCGCCAGTGTCTCCGAGGGAAGCCACGTTTCTCGACGAAGCGAAGGCAGCCGGGCTGAGATTTTTTTTTTTCCCCCCTCCTCCACGGTTTAAGCATCCAACGGTCGGTGGCGGCCGGTGGGAGGAGGCAAGAGAGTACGCAGCTGCAGGCGGAACGACGCAAGCTCTCTGCTCATGTCTACCACCATTTTCTCACCGAAACCTGCCGGTTTACATGTGGTAGGGAACCATGTTCGCTTGACCGCTCTGTTCCATAGTAAAGCTTCACTGTCATCTTTCGGCAATGTAAACAAGGAAACACCGGCTGTGTTTGTGTTGCTAAAGGCGGCCGCAATACACCGCTTACCACTTACATCTTTCTTCTTTGACGTCTCCATTAGTAATTGAACAAATTGCTAAAGATTCAGCAACACAGATGTCCATAATACTGTGGAATTATGCGATGAAAAGAGACGAGTTATAGCTGTGAACGATGCTGAACCAAAATGTCCTCTACAATGCGTGACGTCACGCGCACGCGTCATCATACCGCGACGTTTTAGCATAATACTTCCGGGCGAAATTTTAAATTGCAATTTAGTAAACTAAACCGGCCGTATTGGTATGTGTTGCGATGTTAATATTTCATCATTGATATATAAACTATCAGACTGCGTGGTCGGTAGTAGTGAGTTTCAGTAGGCCTTTAACAAACAATCTTAGGGTACATTAAACATATGTTTCCTTCTGCAATTTTGGCCTTAAATAAAATAGTGAACGTACAAGACAACTTGTCTTTTAGTAGTAAGTAAACAAACAAAGGCTCCTAATTTAACTGCTGACATATACAGTAACATATTGTGTGATTTATCATTCTATTATTTTGTCAAAATTATTAAGGACAAGCGGTAGAAAATGAATTATTCATTTACTTGTTCATTTACTGTTAATATCTGCTTACTTTGTCTTTTAACATGTTCTGTCTACACTTCTGTTCAAATGTAATAATCACTTATTGTTCTGTTGTTTGATACTTTACATTAGTTTTGGATGATACCACAAATTTGGGTAGCAATCCGATACCAAGTAGTTACAGGCTCATACAGTGGTCATATTCAAAATCCTCATGTATCCAGGGACATATTTCCTGAGTTAATAAACATAATATAGATTAAAAAAAACAAAAGAAGATTTTATGATGTTAAAAAATATCGATGTAATCATAGTAGTATCGACTAGATATGCTCTAGTACGTGGTATCATTACAGTGGATGTTAGGTGTAGATCCACCCATGGCGTTTCTTTATATTGTGGCGTCCCGGAAGAGTTTGTGCTGCAGGGAACGTGTTTGTCATTTTGTTTAGTGTGGTTACATTATTGGGCACATTGAAATCTTGGTTAGACTTTATTAATTATAGACTATATGATTTGTGACTTTTTTAATGTGTAAATAACACCAAACTTGTCACAAAATTAACAACAAGACTGAATATTAAAAAAATTATTGTAAAGATTGAAAGTTGCCAACAATCCCACGTGGGTGCCCGGCATTGGACGTTACCTCCAAGAACTCCTCGCACCACAATCTGCATCAAGAAACCTCCATTCCACAAATACACAACAGCTGTAACCAACGTTCCCTTTAAGGTACGCGCCTGTGCAATTGCACACTGCTCACGTGTCCTCTGCGCACGGCATATCTAGGCCGCGCACAAAATCGAATAAAAAGATAAGCGCATAACAGTGTGCACATCTGCTGTCGCTCACATGTGCGCCACTGAAGGCTCAAGGAGTTTTGGCATTTGCTTGCACATGAAAAATTGGAGGGGAAAATTGGCTGTAACTCTACCAACAGTCTACCCCAGGGCAGCTGTGGCTACAGATGTAGCTTACCACCACCAGGTGTGAATGAATAATGGGTTCCCACTTCTCTGTGAGCGCTTTGAGTATCTAACAATAGAAAAGCGCAATATAAATCCAATACATTATTATTATTATTATTATTATTACTCAATAATTCCAAAATGCTCTTGCACGCACATGTGAAATGGATGACTGCATTGGAATTCTTGGTCTGTTTTGAAACTATTTTAGCTATTATGTCTGGATTTGAGGTATTTTTAAATCTGCCCTTGAATGAAAGTTTTTACCTCGATCCACTTATGCACTTTGACATCTTTTCACACTTTTAATCTTGCTGTACATGTCACATGTTGCAATGACAATTAAACATCTATTAATCCGAAGCAGGGGTGTCAAACGGTGAGGATTTGGCTCGTGAACAGGTTTTATCCGGCCCGCGAGAGGAGTTCGCTAAATATAAAAATGAGCTGAAATTTTTTAAGGACATAAACTGCTGTTCTAAATGTGTCCACTGGATGTCTCAATAGTAATTATTTGTATCCCCCGCTACAAGAGTTGCATGACCTCAGACGGAGCGGAGTTATGTGCCGTGTAAAGAGATCTCCTGACGATTGAGGGAACCCCTCATGAAACAGTTCTGTAGAGATGAAGTAGTCTTGTGATTTTTCCCACACATACATATCGCGCTCTACCACGGTATCGAACACTATTCTCTGGATAATCCAATTAAGACATACATATATACATACATACATATATACATATATATACATATATATATATATATATATATATATATATATATCTATCCATCCCATCCATCCATTTTCTACCGCTTATTCCCTTTTGGGGTCGCGGGGGGCGCTGGCGCCTATCTCAGCTACAATCGGGCGGAAGGCGGGGTACACCCAGGACAAGTCGCCACCTCATCGCAGTATATATATATATATATATATATATATATATATATATATATATATATATATATATATATATATATATATATATACACATATACACATACCATCCATCCATCCATCTTCTTCCGCTTATCCTAGGTCGGGTCGCGGGGGGCAACAATGTAAGCAGGGAAACCCAGACTTCTCTTTCCCCAGCCACTTCGTCTAGCTCTTCCCGGGGGATCCCGAGGCGTTCCCAGGCCAGCCGGGAGACATAGTCTTCCCAACGTGTCCTGGGTCTTCCCTGTGGCCTCCTACCAGCTGGACGTGCCCTAAACACCTCCCTAGGGAGGCGTTCGGGTGGCATCCTGACCAGATGCCCGAACCACCTCATCTGGCTCCTCTCGATGTGGAGGAGCAGCGGCTTTACTTTGAGTTCTTCCCGGATGGCAGAGCTTCTCACCCTATCTCTAAGGGAGAGCCCCGCCACACGGCGGAGGAAACTCATTTCGACCGCTTGTACCCGTGATCTTATCCTTTTGGTCATGACCCAAAGCTCATGACCATAGGTGAGGATGGGAACGTAGATCGACCGGTAAATTGAGAGCTTTGCCTTCCGGCTCAGCTCCTTCTTCACCACAACGGATCGGTACAACGTCTGCATTACTGAAGACACCGCACCGATCCGCCTGTCGATCTCACGATCCACTCTTCCCTCACTCGTGAACAAGACTCCTAGGTACTTGAACTCCTCCACTTGGGGCAGTGTCTCCTCCCCAACCCGGAGATAGCATTCCACCCTTTTCCGGGCGAGAACCATGGACTCGGACTTGGAGGTGCTGATTCTCATTCCGGTCGCTTCACACTCGGCTGCAAACCGATCCAGTAAGAGCTGAAGATCCCGGTCAAATGAAGCCATCAGGACCACATCATCTGCTAAAAGCAGAGACCTAATCCTGCGGTCACCAAACCGGAACCCCTCAACGCCTTGACTGCGCCTAGAAATTCTGTCCATAAAAGTTATGAACAGAATCGGTGACAAAGGACAGCCTTGGCGGAGTCCAACTCTCACTGGAAATGTGTTCGACTTACTGCCGGCAATGCGGACCAAGCTCTGGCACTGATCGTACAGGGAGCGGACCGCCACAATAACACAGTCCGATACCCCATACTCTCTGAGCACTCTCCACAGGACTTCCCAAGGGACACGGTCAAATGCCTTCTCCAAGTCCACAAAGCACATGTAGACTGGTTGGGCAAACTCCCATGCACCCTCAAGAACCCTGCGGAGAGTATAGAGCTGGTCCACAGTTCCACGACCAGGACGAAAACCACACTGTTCCTCCTGAATCCGAGGTTCGACTATCCGGCGTAGCCTCCTCTCCAGTACACCTGAATAAACCTTACCGGGAAGGCTGAGGAGTGTGATCCCACGATAGTTGGAACACACCCTCCGGTCCCCCTTCTTAAAGAGAGGAACCACCACCCCGGTCTGCCAATCCAGAGGTCCACGCGATGCTGCAGAGTCTTGTCAACTAAGACAGCCCCACAGCATCCAGAGCCTTAAGGAACTCCGGGCGGATCTCGTCCACCCCCGGGGCCTTGCCACCGAGGAGCTTTTTAACTACCTCAGCGACCTCAGCCCCAGAAATAGGAGAGTCCACCACAGATCCCCCAGGCACTGCTTCCTCATAGGAAGACGTGTTGGTGGGATTGAGGAGGTCTTCGGGTCCATGTTTTGTGTTCTTCATAGAGGTCTTCGAGCTGCTCTTTGTCTGATCCCTCACCTAGAACCTGTTTGCCTGGGGAGACCCTACCAGGGGGCATAAAGCCCCTGACAACATAGCTCCTGGGATCATTGGGACACGCAAACTCCTCTACCACGATAAGGTGGCAGCTCAGAGAGGAGATATACACATACATATACATACATACACATATATATACATATACATATAATATATACACATATATACATATATGTAGAAATGGATGGATATACAGTATATATATATATATATATATATTATATATATTTCTACCGCTTATTCCCTTTGGGGCCGCGGTGGGCGCTGGTGCCTATCTCAGCTTCAATCGGGCGGAAGGCAGGGTACACCCCGGACAAGTCGCCACCTCATTGAAGGGCCAACACAGATAGACAAACAACATTCACACTCACATTCACACACTAGGGCCAATTTAGTGTTGCCAATTAACCTATTACCAGGTGCATGATTTTTGGAAGTGGGAGGAAGCCGGAGTACCAGGAGGGAACCCACGCAGTCACCCATCCATCCATCCATTTTCTACCGCTTATTCCCTTTGGGGCCGCGGTGGGCGCTGGTGCCTATCTCAGCTACAATCGGGCGGAAGGCGGGGTACACCCTGGACAAGTCGCCACCTCATCGCAGGGCCAACACAGATAGACAAACAACATTCACACTCACATTCACACACTTGGGCCAATTTAGTGTTGCCAATTAACCTATCACCAGGTGCATGATTTTTGGAAGTGGGAGGAAGCCGGAGTACCCGGAGGGAACCAACGCAGTCACGTATATATATATATGAAATACTTGACTTGTTAATCTAGGGGGAAATATACTCCTCCCCTCTTAACCACGCCCCCCACCTCCCGAAATCGGAGGTCTCAAGGTTGACAAGTATGCCTGCCCTTGACCATCGCCTGAAACCCAAAAGTGCCCGGATGTACCTCTCGGTCACGTGATTGTAACCCACATATACAGACCTGGAAAAAAAAAAAAACTTTTTTACAGGATATTCTTTGATTTTGAAAGTTTAGAGTCAGGATTGTGCAATCAGTGCACAACAAAGATGACATCATAAAGTCTTGCCCACATGTTTCTCATTTAGAGACTTTGCTAGGTTGGGAACGCTCAACACTCCCAAAACACAAGTTTACTTTTAAAACCACTAAGATCTATTCAGCAGCATCACTTGACGCGTTCTAGAACGTTCGCAAAGATGCCAGTTTGTCTCCCAAGGCAAACTTTCGTCAACAAAAAAGGTCGAAAAAAATAAAAAGTCAACAAAGCAGTGAAAAAATAAACAAGTTAAAAAAGGAGAAAAAGAAAAGTGGACTCAAACCTTTTTTCCAGAGCAGCAACACTGCAGCCTTGCTCTTCATGTAGTGACTCTTCCTCTTCATAGAGTGACTCCTCCTCCTCTTCCTCCTTCTTGTAGACAAGCTGTGTGCTTCGTAGACGATTCGTTCTTTTGGACTACACTCAGACCTCTGTGGTCACAATCTTGTCTTGTTTCCCCCACAACTGAAGGGACATCCGATAGTTTTGTTGCACAAAGAAGCTTTTCTATTCCTAAAGAGTGTCGGACATTTTAGAAGGGGATGACTTCATGTCCATAGAAGGAGTAAATGACTCAAGATGTCTTCTGTCCTTTTGTCTTGTACTAACTGAAAAATGGTATAGTTTGCCATTAAAAATCTAGGTTCCCTTTGACAAAAATGGCATACAGCAGTACAACAGTAATAAAAACCTTTTTATGGGAGATGGGATTTACGACGCCAGAACACCATCCATCCATTTCTACCACTTGTCCCTTTTGGGATCAGCTATCTCAGCTGCACATAGGAGGTAGGCGGGGTACACCCTGGACAAGTCGCCATCTCATCACAGGGCCAACACAGATAGACAGACAATATTCACACTCACATTCACACACTAGGGCCAATTTAGTGTTGCCAATCAACCTATCCCTAGGTGCATGTCTTTGGAGGTGGGAGGAAGCCGGAGTACCCGGAGGGAACCCATGCATTCACGGGGAGGACATGCAAACTCCACACAGAAAATCCCGAGCCCGGGATTGAACCCAGGACTACTCAGGACCTTCGTATTGTGAGGCAGACGTACTAATCCCTCTTCCGCCGTGCTGCCCGACTGAAAAATCACAGCACGATAACTTAAAAATGAAGCTGACTTCAGATTGTTTTCTTTGTTTAAAAATAGATCAAACACATTCTGAAATTGTACAAATCATAATGTCGTTGGTTCTTTTTTACACTTACATATTGCGGTTAATTGTATTATATCTTTATTTGTCGTTATTTATATTTTCTGAATAAATTATGTGATAATGTTCATCAGTCAACTCATTGGTGTTAATTTTCAATCTATCAAGATAAAAAAAATTGCAAAATTTAATTACAGTATGTCATTTATGTAGTTTGATCATTTTCCTCGACTGATTTATTAACATCATGTAGTTTATTTCTTTTTTTTTTTTTTTAAACCGTATCTAGTATCATCTACTACAGCATTTCTCAAAGTGTGGGGAATAGAGACATGACAGGTAGGGCGCGAGGAACGGTAGGAAAATTCACTTTAGAAAAGCGCTATACAAGTACAACCCATTTATAACCCATTTATTTAATTATTATCATTTTTTTAAATTATATTCTTAGATTTTTTTTTTTACAATCCTATTTTCTATACAAACTGTATATCACTTTGTGATTCTGTCTGTGAAATCCGATATATAAATTAATGTAAATTACTTTTTTTTCCTGTAGGCTTTAAATTTCCAGGTAGGAGCGAAAGTTTGACAGACGCAACAGTAACTAATGGGGGCGGGGCTAAGCGGAACAAACTTTTGCGCGGATGGGTAGCAGGCTAATATGTCGACCACAATTACACAAAATGGATATATTGGCTTCATATAGAGTTGCATACAGAATCGCTCAATGCAAAAAACCGCACACAATAGCTGAGCAGTTCATTCTCCCCGCTGCAATAGACATGGTGTCAGTCATGCTTGACGAGACAAGCGCAGCAAAATTAAAAGCGGTCCCACTGTCAAACGACAGTTGCGAGACGTATATGCGACATTGCAAGTGATCTTGAGGAACAACTCGTAGACAAATTAAAAGAAATTCGTTTTGCTTTACAAGTGGACGAAGCTACTGGCAGCAATAAAGACTGCCTGTTCATCGCATACGTGATACGTCCGCTTTGTGAAGTCATTGTGCGAGGATTTGCTGTTTTGCAAATACATAAAAAATAGAGCCAGTGTTGATGAGCTGTTTAAGATAATGGACAGTTTCCTCAAAGAACACAACCTTAAATGGAAAAACTGTGTGGGCTTTTGCTCTGATGGCGCACAGACCATGACAGGGTCAAGAAACGGGCTGCAGGCTCTAATAAAGAGGGTTGCACCAAATGCGCATTGGAAATACTGTCATTCACCGGGAAGCACTCGCGTCAAGGCAGCTCAGCCCCGAACTCAATGAGGTTTTAACAGATGTTGTGAGCGCGGTAGATTTGATCAAAACACGAAAAAGTGGCACTTTAATTTATTTATTATTGAATTTGATGCAAGTTATTTGATTTATTATTTAACTTGATGTAAGTTATTTGATTCATTATTGAACTTGATGCAAGTTATAACACTTTTATTTGATTTATTATTGAACTTGATGCAAATTGTAACACTTTTTTGGATTTATTGAACTTGATGCAAGTTATAACACTTTTGTTTTATTTATTATTAAACTTGATGCAAGTTATTTTATTTATTATTGAACTTGATGCAAGTTATACCACAGCTGCACAGTTATTTTATTTATTATTGAACTTGATATTATTTTATGTTATTGAGTTTGAATGTATACAACTTGATGTTACTTGATGTTCAATAAATTTGAAAATGTTAAGCTTGGCATTAGCGTGTTGGGGCGATGGGGGCAGGTGGGGCTTGAAAACTCCCCCTTGTCCAACGTGGGGGATGACAAAAAAGTTTGAGAACCACTGATCTACTAAGATACAAATAATTGCTATTGCAACATCTAGTGGACACTTTTATAACAGCTGTTTCTTTCATTCAAAAATTTCAGGTTAAATTTTATACTTTGCAAAATGTTAGAATAATTATGTATGTATTATCATCAAAAAGTTATGCTTCAGGGACATTGATATAAATTATTGTCAATCGTGCTGAAGTGGTATTTTTGTATCTATGCAAGCCGGCAATCCAAAAGATTGCCAGTTGTTTTTATAAGTGTTGTGTCCAGATTCGGCCTTCTGATGGCAAAGCCCGAACACCGCCATGACACAGACAGAGCAGAGACAAGGCTGAACACGGCCGTGACGCAGATAGAGCAGATACAAGGCAATATGACCCGCGTCACCTACTTTTTATTTATTCTACAATCATATATTGTGTCTAACTGGAGTTGTCGAGATTACCCCCTTCCCTCAGCGACAGCTTCAGTGATGTAACAGGGCTTTCCAAATAAATAGAGGAGGCACGCGGGCTTGACTTTTAGAACGTAGTTTGGATCTGTAACTAGAGTACAGCCCAAAACACGTGTCTGCTCATGAACTAAATTGAACTCTTTCTCTGCATGATTCCTTGCTTCTTGTCTGATTAATAGATGTCATCAGTGTTTGAACCTGACACAAACTCATCCTGTGGGCCGGATAAAACCTGTACACACATGCACTTTGGCCCCCCAGACACATTTTTTTCTCTCAATGTGGCCTCCGAGTCAAAATATTTGCCCAACTCTGGTCTAGAGGCCCATTAGGCTACTGTTTGATAATCTGATTTAGGCTTATTTTGAAAGGTTTAGAGCAGAGGTGTCAAACGTACGGCCCGCAAAGTAGTGGTACCTTAACTTTAACTTAACCCCACCCCCACCATGGACCACTCGATTCACAACGTTGACATCAGCAAACCGCTCTCCCACACGAGGCTACACACGCTGTCTGCCAGCTGCTCTGGACAGTGAAAAAACAGGATTCATCCAAGAAGAGAACCCCTCTCCAACGTGCCAGACGCCATCGAACGTGTGCATTTGCCCAGTCAAGTCGGTTATGACAACGAACTGCAGTCAGGTCGAGACCCCGATGAGGACGACGAGCATGCAGATGAGCTTTCCTGAGACGGTTTCTCAGTTTGTGCAGAAATTATTTGGTTAGTCTAACTAATTGTTGCAGCTGCTGTCCGGGTGGCTGGTCTCAGACAATCAGGGAAGTGAACCTGCTGGATGTGGAGGTCCTGGGCTGGTGTGGTTACACGTGATCTACGGTTATGAGGACAGGCTACTGCCAAATTCTCTGAAACGCCTTTGGAGACGGCTTATGGTAGAGAAATGAACATTCAATTCACGGCCAACAGCTCCGGTGGACATTCCTTCAGTCAGCATGCCAACTGGACTCGCCCTCAAAACTTGCGACATTGTGCTGTGTGACATTTCAGTGTGGCCTTTTATTGTGGGCAGCCTAAGGCACACTTGTGCAATAATCAATCAGCATCTTGATATGCCACACCTGTGAGGTGGGATTGATTATCTTGGCAATGAAGAACTGCTCACCAATACAGATTTAGACAGATTTGTGAACAATAATTGAGAGGAATCTATTTTGTGTAAATAGTAAACGTTTTAAATGTTTGAGTTCAACTCATGCAAAAACAAGTATTGTGTTTATATTTTTGTTCAATATCAGTACATACAGTATATATCTAAAATATATTTTTTTATAACTTGTGGACGACAGAGTAAAACAGTAAACAGTAAGAAAGTCTTAGCGATGTTTCTTTCTAATATTATAATTATTTATTACTATTATTAGTTATAATTAATTAAAAAAATTTTACATTAATTTGACAATGAACTCTTGAGTATCAGAGCCGTGTATAGACAGTATGTAGACAGTATGGCCAACTAGGTTTCAAAGTTGGCCTCAAAATGGCGCCCTGTAGTCAAGTGAGTCGCATTTGACCAGTCAGAGGATCCCCTAAATGAGTGGACAAAAGCCCCTCACGTGACTACAGGGTGCCATTTTAAAAGGCCATCTTTAAAAAACGGGTGGGCCATACTCTCTCTATACAAAACTCTGCTAAGTATGTGCTTTTACTGCCACCTAGTGTCAACTTTTACAACTTTGTGATATAAAACAGGTAAAACATCAATATTGTATTTCTAAATGTTGTTGTGATCCTGCCTTTTTTAAGTCAAGGTTACAAGGAACATTTCAAACATTGAGAACAAATTTATCAAATCCAAAGTTAATTTAATGTTATTTAAACAAAATAAGCCCCAAGACATTGCGACTCTTGCCGCAATTTCTTTTTAAAGGCTGCCATGAATTCTGGAATTTAAGGCCGCAACAATCAAAATAATGGCTTGTGAAATCTTGAGAGGGACTGTATTATGATGATCATAAATATGCTTTAGGGCACATATAACTTTTTGAATGACATTAGAAAGTCAAATTCGCACATGAGGGGACTTTTAATGCATACTTGCCAACCTTGAGACCTCCGATTTCGGGAGGTGGGGGGCGTGGTTTGGGGCGTGGTTTGGGGCGTGGTTGGGGCCCGGGGCGTGGTTAAGAGGAGAGTATATTTACAGCCAATTCACCAACTCGAGTATTTCATATATGTATATATATATATATATGTATGAATGAAATACTTAACTTTCAGTGAATTCTAGCTATATATATTTATTTTATTATGTATATAAATAAAAGAAATAGTTGAATTTCAGACATCACCTATCAAATACACAGTAATAAAAACACAGTTGTTCTACTAACTGTACTGTGCTCGCTGGTTACTATAAACAAAACAACAACACTTACCTTTCACTATTTGAGTAACGTTGCTTCCGAGTTTCCAGAAGATGGCGTCATCATGTGCTTTGCCCTGCCGTCTCTCGCTGTCAGCTCTGTTCATTTTTGTGTCGTTTGCGTCTATTTTCGTCTGCGTCAGCTCACTGCTTGTGTATGACCGGCAAACACTGTTGGATCCTTGCCCTTTTCCCACTGATATGATCAACTTCGACGTTAGTTTTTCGACGTCCCAGTCAGCTTTTTCACCTGGCCGGATTCCTGCCTTCCTTTCCCGCCTCGTGGCTCCTCTCCCCCGCCACATGCGGGCTGTGTATCGGGCCCCACCTGGATTAGCTGCGCCCTTGGACGTGCTGTCCCCCGCCAGGTTCGGTCTTGTGAACGCAAGATCTTTGACCAACAAAACGTTTATCCTGAAGGATTTCTTCACTTCCCGCGGACTTGACTTCCTCTGTGTGACGGAAACATGGCTGAGAGCCGGGGAGTCCGCCCTTCTTAATGAACTTCTGCCTCCAGAGCGTTCCTACTTTAATTCTCCGCGGTCAGATCCGCCTGCAATCCTCCTTTTCAAGCTTCGAACTGTGCATGTTTGAACTGGAGGGGGCGTGGCCTCCAGCTCCAGCTCCAGCTGAATTTCGGCAGATTTTCAGGAGAAAATTTCTTCCGGGAGGTTTTCGGGAGTGGCGCTGAATTTCGGGAGTCTCCCGGAAAATCCGGGAGGGTTGGCGAGTATGTTTTAATGACACATACCAAATGCTTAATGCAAATCATCAGACAGGATGAACACACAAAGACTACACAGGAAGATTTGTCAATAATTGTATTAGATCTTTCACAGAAAGAGTTCAACGACAATAATAGTATAAAAACCGTCACAAGAATTGGTTTGCATTGTGTGTCAAATAAATGATGACTTATAAATACTATTTCATGAAACATAAATGAGGTGACCAGTCAGTGCTGTTGTTGTCCAAGATGGTGATATGCATAGTTATGTTACCATAAAAACAACTTTGGAAGTAAATTCCTGATAAAGTTGTTGTATAAATGTTGATGACAATACTTGAGGATACTTGTAAACTAGTTCACATTCTACATGCTACTACCTTTTTTTGGTAAAAAAAAAAAAAATATTATGTTAAGTAGTAAAGGAATCCAATCACCACAGCTTGGTGGTGTGTGATTCACTTTTAGTTTGCATGACTTGACTGCATTTGTAAAGTCGTACTAATGTTTTCATTCTATTGCTTTTGTGAGCTCCAAAAGTTTAGTTCATATTTACAGGTTTGTGTCATAATCACGTTAGTTCATATTTAGTTGTTTTTGCCCCCAAGGAGGTGTGAGGGAACTTCATGCACGCTAGTAGCTACATATACTAAACAAGATTATGTATGATATTAACAAGGACAGTAACATACAGTACAGTGTGTACACCATTGTGTGTTTAAGTGTCACTTTCACAGTATCCCGGTCATGTGACCACATTGATTTGTCTGACAACACCTGTTTTGTTATTTGAGGTTTGATTGCTTGACTTATTAGGTACACATTTGCAATCTAAGGAGAGCACTTTCCAAATATAATAAATTTTGGTTTTATACCAATAATAGACTTTCATACTTTCTACTATTTTCCACTTTCATTGAGCTAAATATCTTATATTTTAATATAATAATAATTTTAATAATTTATATTCACAAAATATATTGAGAACATTTTAATTAACATTCCATTTCAATTAGATTTAAAATAAATCATATTAGGCTTTTGAAGTAATACAAATAATGTTTCTACCGACTATTTTATTTCCATTAAGGAAGAAATTAAACTGAGCAATATTGTTTTAGTTTTTCTGTTGGATCGCATTAAATTGTGAATTAATATATATTTATATGTGGATGTCCGTTCTAGGTCACGTGATGAGCATCATCAGACCTGCTAATGTTAGCCAAGTTAGCTCATGTGTGTTGAACTGCACTACTGCAGACAGCTGAGGGGAGTTGTGTAAAAAACATGAACATGACAAGATGTCACAGTTAAGGACCACACGCCTACAGTCACCAAGGAATGGCAAAATCCAGGGCCGTTTCACTTGCTGTATAGAAGCAGCGCTTATCACACTTTCAAACCGTATAAGACCTTTTGTATGCAGTTTGAACGCCGCAGCAGAAGAAAAGAAAGTCAGAAGCAGCAATTTATCGACATCGGCAAAGTTATTGAGTTTATTTAATTTACCAGTCGATTAATCTATCAGCGCAGTGCTACAATTATAGAAACGTATTTAGTGTCTCTGGACTTCAAATTCAATGCCATTTAAGGCCTTAATTTTCGCATAATTCATTTATTGATATTTGATGCCCCACGGAAACCCTTTATGTGTTTTGCTTTAAGATGCTATTTTAACCTTGCTGTGCGTTGATATTAAGAAGGTATGTCATTGCAATGCCAACAAATTACCTCAGTTTTTTTCCGAAGTTCCATTGGAGTTTGTTCTGAAGTGAAAATGGCCGCCACTCATCACTCACCTTTGCACTAGACGCAGACTTCCGGATTTACGTGCGGTCATCACAAATGGTGTGATTAATTTTGATTAATTTGTGATAACGCAATATTTTTTTTATAATCACATGCGTTAACGCGATATCATTGACAGCCCTAATATATACACACATATATATATATATAATATATGTATATATATATACACATACATATATACAAATATATACATACATATATACAAATATATACATACATACAATTATATACATACATACATACATACATACATACATACACGTTAGATCAGGAAAAATACAGTGGCTATGTCATCCCTACAAGCCTGTTTCGCAGGTTTCCCTGCTCGTTAGGGGATTTTATTTGAGCAGGGAAACCTGCGAAACAGGCTTGTAGGGATGATATAGCCACTGTATTTTTCCTGACCTAATGTATATTTCGCTTTACCCCGGAATCGAGCACTGTATAACGGATAAACCACAGAAACCTTGACTACATACATAAATATATATATATATATATATATATATACACATATGTGTGTTTGTGTGTTAGCTAATTTGTGGGCAACATGCAGGTAATGAAGGTGTCATGGAGTGAATATTGCTGAAAGTCATCCGTTGAGTTTGGACGATCGCTGAGCTTTGTGTGTATGTGTGTGTGTGTGTGTATTAAGAACACAGAACATTGCAGAAATCTGTGCTTACTTTGTTGATCACTATGTGTCCATGATGTGCGTCTGAGGTAATCCTGCAGTTCTTCCAATGTCTTCCTAGTTTTCAGAAGTGTGTTGTGAGTTTCCTGCGGCTGTTTAATAATGGCATCGTGTTAAATAACATTCAGGTTCACTAGTCTTTACTTCACCACCTTGTCTCATTCAACAAGAAGCTGAGAGTCGTTCTCTTCCTCTTGTATGCTGCCATCAAGATGCTGCTTGCTCCAATGATCGCATTGGTCAAAAGCATCCGAACGGTTAAAGTCGCCTCCTTCTTTGTGGAGGAGGGTGGGAAAGACGTGGTCCACCATCTCGCGTAGACGGCCAAAACTAGACACAGTGTTGTGAGAGAGGTTAGTGGCGGAGGACAAGCACACAGAGTGAGAGAGAGAGCTCTTACGAGGAGATGTTGGTTTTAGCATGCTCCTGGGTCAGCTCCCCCTTTGGGTTGACAGTGAAGATCCTGTTGAGAGGAACACCCACCTCCTTGTAGGAATACACATCCTGCAATAATACACATTTCATTGGTACGAGTCTCACAGTGTGTGTGTGTGTGTGTGGTCTGACCGTGGCTCTGTTGCCAAATGCAGCGTAGAAAGGTTCCATGTTTGGGTAGAAAAGGTGCTTGATGTCCGTCAGACACTCAATCTTAAACTTCTCTGGTTTCTTCTCAATCACCTCCCTGGACAACACAACATCAACATTTTCACTGAATTGTGAGGTATTTACAGGATATTTTAAGGGTATAACTCTCTACATAGACAAATATATTGCAGTTTAATTTGACAAGTTAAGTTTGACAGCAATTTCTAATTGAGAGTAAATGTAGCTTATCTTACTACATTTTCCAAGTAGCTTTCCCATCACTGATGATATGTTGACATTGTTTTCCTGTATTTGCATATTTTTATTTTTATTTTTCTCCACTTTTATCTAACATTACCACTGCAGTCCTTTACTTGCATGTTTACACTAGAATGACAATTAGGTAGGTTTAGGTAGATAGGTAGGTATTTTATGTCATTGCAAAAATGCAACAAAACTTTGTTTTCAGCACAAACCCGTTCAAGATTGATGACATATTGCATGCATTTTGTAAAATCCAAGTTACAGTGATTCCGCCATGCCTTTATTTTTGCACGGAACAGGAAGTCACTGTGTGCTGTTATCCTTTCACATTGCTTAGAGTCAATACGGCAACACGTGGATATTAATGAACCGACTGTTCCTAGAAATTATGAATTAATGATTAGGTTTTAAATGCTTTGTCGACAAAAGTGGTCAACCTAGTGCCGTATGTCAATGATAATTTAGGCAGCTCCAATGTTTAGTAATTAGAAGGTGAAAACACAGACGGTTCCACTATACAACCTTTCACAGCCTGCCAATCAATTTTTCAAGCAGCTCTTGTTTGCAATGTGATGTTGTGTGTCTGACCTGTGCAAGGCAGAGAAAAGGCTGCTGGGACTGAGCAGCACCGGACCCATAGGAAGCATGGTTCCTCTCTCATTGACCCAGTGCAGGTAGCCTCTGGTCATGTCGGCCATACCGATGGCCCTCGCCGAGCAGTACATGAACTTATACCCATTTCTGACACAAAAAAGCACAGCATGTGCTACAAATGGCAAGACAGAATATTTGCAAATATAAGGACATGTTATGAATGTACACTCACTGGCTGACTTTGTGGTAGAGGCTTGCGATGCCCTGATGGGTCCAGTCTTTCCCCAGAGTGGGAAGGATGTGGCCCAGTGTGTCCGACCTGCAGCCACAAGAAAAAGTTCAATTCTGAGTAGTAGAAAGATGCAACCAAAGGAGTTGTTGGAGAGGTCAAACCTAGTGATGGTTCCATCGATGTCCGAGATGACCAGCTTGTCGTCCCAGTTCCACAGATAGATGGTGCCGTTGCAGCGACACGTGCCTTGATATTGAGTTGTCACGCTGAACACCACCTCGTTTGGACCCTCCTTCAGTTGCAAGCTTGCCTACAAAACAACCAGGATTTGATGTTTGATTTGTTCAATTTTAGACTTTAAGACAGCGAGGAATGAGTACTGGAACACAGCACCATGTGCTGACATAAATGGCAGTAACCAGACACAAAAACTAAGGGCCTGATTAACTAAGATCCAAATACCTCGCGCTAAACAGCCTGTGCAATCTATAAAGTAGTGTGCACTATTATTGGGCCTGTTGCAGGCAATCTACTAACATTGGATGTGCAATTGAAAAGTGGTGCGTACAGTCTTGTTTAAAAGACATCACCAGAGACACTCATTTACTGCACATTCATGTTATCATGTTCCTACCTATGGCGTGTATGTTTTCAAACAATCTTTTTATGGGCATTTTAGAAGCAGCCATCCAGTGCATCTACATTGAAACCACTTTTTTATTTTTACCGCTGACACAGCATGGGAGAGAGGCTGCACTTCTGTGCAAAAGACGCAAAAAATTCATACTTCAAGAATATCCGGTCCTCTCCAAGGTTGCTCATAGTCATCATTGTCACTGTTACCGGCGTCCCTCTGGGGTGAGTTTTTCCTTGCCCTTATGTGGGCCCTACCGAGGATGTCGTTGTGGTTTGGGCAGCCCTTTGAGGCACTTGTGATTCAGGGCTATATAAATAAACATTGATTGATTGATTGATTGCCAGCTGCAGTGGCGTTCCACTTGCCGCCGCCACCCGACTTGTCACAGGTAGCTTCGGGGACACTTGGCTTGGCGACCCACCGCCAATTCCTTCCTCCATTCTCCCGTGATTTTGGATTTGTTTTTGGTATTTTGGGGAGGCATACTGTCATGATCCACTGTCTTGGGTCATGTCTTGTTTTGTGTTTTCGTTATTTTTCGCAGTTTAGTGTTCTGTTTTGGTCCTGAGTGCTCCTTCCTACTTTTGTTGTTGCCTTGGTCACTGAATGGACACACCTGTGCTCTGTTTATGATTAGTAGTTCCACCTGTCTCCGTAGTTAATCATTCCCCTGTATATTCTTTGGTCAGCCAGCATTAGTTGCAGGTGCAAAGTTTGCAACACGCAACATTAGTTTCAGTTCTTTTGTTATTGCTATGCTAAGTTTGGCCTGGCGCTCGACGCACGCGTTCCTGCGGCACACTGCTTTTGTTAATTTTTTGCCTGGTGAGTATTAAAATACTTTCCTTACCTGCACGCTGCTTCCTGTCATCCTTCCACATCTTGGGAAACACAACTCACGCAAACATGCGTGACACAGTTCTGGCTCCAGCGCCATTTCAATTTGGGACCCGTGTCAGATAATATGTAGACAATACCCAACCCTACTAATAATACATTAACATCTGAGCCAGGATGTTTGAGCTGGTCAGCATTTTTTTCTACCCCTTTTGCCCTTGTGCAGATGAGAAATTGCATTTTTGCTGCTTTTGTTTGTCGTTCAAACTGTCTTGGAATAAAATAAACATACTTTTTTTTTTTTAAATATAGGGACCAAATGTAAGATGTCATACCAGCTGCTCGGAGGTCAGTCTAAGAGTCTTCTTGTAACAAATGTTAGCAGAACCAACAAGAGCCTGGGACTGGCAGGTAACAGACACATGGTCCTCATCACTAGAAGACGACTCGTGTTTCATCCTGTTTACAAAAATAAGAACAGAATATGATGTGAAACCTGCAAAACACTAGAACAGTAAAATAGTGTGGACTTACCTGCTTGCTGTCGCCATGGTGATCTCTCCCGCTGTTTCGGTCGCTGACTCCTGAAGGGACACAACATGTCACCATGGCTGCATGTTCCGCATGCCTCGTCTTAACCCACCGATTTTGAGTCACTGTTCCTGCTCCTCCAGGAGAACCACCAGCGTCCGCCTTTCTTGGGCATCTTGTCCTTCATAATGTTCTCCACAGAGGCCTGGACAAAAGCATGCACATACCACGCAAAACCCACTGAAAAAAAATCCAAACTGACACAAAAAATCCAAGCATAGAACAGGATGGAGCTGGAAACATCCGAGTGAATGCTAGAAAGCAAAGCAAATCACAATGTCCTGTAATAATAAAAGGAAGGACGACAGACAAGACAAAAAACATACTAGCAGTAGAAAAAAAGGAAAACATCATACAGGCTCAGATGTTGTAGAGCCAAAGAGACCGGGGAGGCAGTATGAGAAGAGGCCGAGAGCAGAAAAGAAATAATTCAAACACCAAAACTTGGAATGGGATGGAAGGTGTGAGACACAAGTTAAGTAAATAAAAAGTGACAAAAGGAAAGAGGGGGACAAAGACAAGACATTATTGAAGTGTTAGGACTTTCAGCTAGATTTCACTCTGGTGTAGAGGCAGTGTGTTTTGATACAATTGTCATTGTGCACCATGTACACGGGTACATGTTTATGTGGAGCACACTGGAAGAGCATTTCACCAAAGTGAAAATGAGTGAAATAAATTAGTGCAGAGAAGACGGGATGGAAAGGCTTGTACAACTCTAAAAAAAGCACATAACTATTGCAGGAACAGAAAAGAACCAGAATTTTTTCAGCACATGTTATTAAACTATTGAAATATTGTAAGACAAAAGAGATACGAGAAAAATGTCTAACATATTTAAAGAGCAGTGTTTCTTAACCATAGTGCCCCCTGGAGGACCACCAAAAAATATCTGTTTCTCAGTTGTGGTTTAAATGGACCGCAGCGGTACTCATTTGTAATACATTTTTCCACCACTTGTGGCAGTAATGACAATATCAAACAAACAGAAGAAGTCAGGAGCTAAAGTCCTACAGAAGTGGTGAAGCTGTATTTTTATTTGCACTTACATTTTATTGAAAGGTTAGGAAACTTATATAATTCCATCCATCCATCCATTTTCTACCGCTTATTCCCTTTCGGGGTCGCGGGGGCGCTGGCGCCTATCTCAGCTACAACCGGGCGGAAGGCAGGGTACACCCTGGACAAGTCGCCACCTAATCGCAGGGCCAACACAGATAGACAGACAACATTCACACTCACATTCACACACTAGGGCCAATTTTAGTGTTGCCAATTAACCTATCCCCAGGTGCATGTCTTTGGAAGTGGGAGGAAGCCGGAGTACCCGGAGGGAACCCACGCATTCACGGGGAGAACATGCAAACTTCACACAGAAAGATCCCGAGCCTGGATTTGAACCCAGGACTGCAGGAACTTCGTATTGTGAGGCAGACGTACTAACCCCTCTGCCACCGTGAAGCCAACTTATATAATTATTACTTATTATTAATTTAGTTATAATTCATTTATCTTAGCACAGCATAATTGTATGTACCATAAACATTTTTTTTAATTTTGCGTGTATTTGATTAGCAATTATTTTTGTAATCGGCCTGACATAAGCCCTGATAATAATATTGGTGATTAATACATTATTTCATATCTTTTGACAAGGTTTACCTGCTAAACTGTAAGTAGGGTTGGATATAATTATTGAATATGATTACAATGTGGATTCAGTGTGAATATTTCTTTTGACAAGGTTTACCTGCTAAACTGTAAGTAGGGTTGGATATAATTATTGAATATGATTACAATGTGGATTCAGTGTGAATATTAGAGTGGGTCCCGGGCACCTCTGTTGTGTGAAAGGTCAAAGAGGTTAAGAACCCATATTTTACAGTGACGTGCGGCGATGTTCTTGTCTGGTGAGGCTAGTGCTCTGATCGTTAAGAGGATAACAAGAACAAAGAGAATAAATCTTCTTAGTTCCATTTAATTTTTGTAAAAAGTAAAACTGTAAAAATATTACATCTTTTTTTGTATGCTAAGTTTGTGTCTTCTCCTTCTCCTAATCTCTCAGTATTTACTAAATTAGTCTGACTTCTCAAATAATTCAGCTCAAAATATACTTTTTACAACACCTTGATCTGATCGTGTTTGGCTTTTGAAAAATCCTTATAACACACCTACGTGTTGTAATTGGAAACTGTCACGCCAAATTTCTTCTCCGTACAAACCCCCCCACCCCCATTTACTTCTGGGGTCATGATTAATACAGAGGTTTTGTTAACGCTATATTATAAAAATATAACGCTATATTATAAAAATACAGATGTTTTGTTAACGCTATATTATAAAAAAATGTAAAAAACAATTTACAAACACAAGCTATGGGATGACATAAGAGGAAACCTGACCCCGGAAGTAAATGCGTCATCCCATAGCTTGTGTTTGTAAATTAAAAATTGTTTTTTTTCATAATATAGCGTTAGCAAAACGTCTGTATTTTTATAATATAGCGTTATATTTTTATAATATAGCGTTAGCAAAACGTCTGTATTTTTATAATATAACGTTATATTTTTTTAATATAGCGTTATATTTTTATAATATAGTGTTAACAAAACATCTGTATTAATCATGACCCCGGAAGTAAATGGGGGGGAATGTTTTTGTAGGGGAGAAGAAATTTGGCGTGACAAAACCACTTCTCTGTGGCATGTAGTGCGTTATCTGTGCCTGTGTGCCAATTTCCGTAGGGCACCAAAACACTGTTTTTTGCTACATTTTTCACAGGCGAAGAAGAACAAGATCATAATACCCACAAGAACCTGACAGCGACGATCTTGATCTTAGGAGCAGTAGCAGTCTCATTAGAAAAAAAAAGGGAATCTATAACTTCACATGTAGGTTTGAAAATAGAAGAAACCAAAAAACACTGAAGTGGTCTTACCTGTGGCAATGGTTTCTGGTAGACCTGCATGGCCAACATGACAGGAGCTGCTGTGCTCCAATTGTAGTACCTGAAATACAACACAACTGTGTCAATAACTTACGGAAAATGCAAAAAAATCTGCCCTTTTGAAGATTAACGCATGTTAGCATGCAGCTCTTGTGTAATGTATTGAGTGTACAATAAATTTTTTCCCCCTAATGAATTACAGCTCAATCAAATTAATCTTTAAAAACAAGTCAGGCAAGTTTTTAAGAGCAGGTATAAAACTCATATTTTTGATTTGGCTTTTACATAATATTTATTATTTTTATTATAGACATTAGTACTTTTGTTTTTAATTATTTTTAGTGACATTGTGCTAGATTTTATTTAGTTCTATCTATCTATTGTATATTTAATGTTTATAGGTATTTTTTATCCTCATATTTAGTTTTACTCTAATTTTATCTTTTATTGTAACTCATGGTTCTTAAATTTTTACAAGTTTTATAATTTTTACTTTCCAGCCTTCCTCAGGGTGAGCACTCTGCATCTGGGATTATCGGCCATGGCTGTGAGGGCGCTTTGTGTCAGAATCCTGGTGGCCATGGTGCGATGACCTCTTGGTGTGATAGTGTTTCTTCACCAGGCTCCTCTGTACTCAGTCATGCATTCATTTGTTGGTGTGTGCGTGTGTGTGTGTGTGTGTGTGTGTGTGTGTGTGTGTGTGTGTGTGTGTGTGTGTGTGTGTGTGTGTGTGTGTGTGTGTGATGTGTCCGTGTTTGTGTGTACGTGATTGATGATGAGGGATGTGGGTCATCGGGCATTGTTTATAAATCTGTAAAACACTTTGTGTTGCATTTTTATGTATAAAAAGCACTTTATCACCGAAGTTTGATTGCTTGATGGATTGATTGAAGACTTAGGGGTGTCCTGACACAACTTTTTCACTTCCAATATAATACCAATATTGGGGCCTTGAATTGGCTGATATAGATCCGATACATGCTCTTACTATTTTGTAGTGTGGCATGTTACAAAGGGTTTGATCATCTTAAAAAGAGAAAAATTATAAGTATGAAAAACACTTTATTAAAAACCGGCTTGTATGGACCTATGCTGTCTTTAAGTTGTAGTGGAGTGGTATTCGATTTTTGGGCAACAACTGCTGTATTAGCCACAACAATTCATTAAGCGAGGCTCATCTTAAAATGGTGCTAACACAAACACGTTCGTTACTGGATACCTTCTTCCTTGTAAACTTTGTATATGTAAGTAATATGCAACCATAATTATTTCATGCTTGTTTATATTGACAAATGTTATGTTTTATGCAGCAATATTGTTCAATTAAGGACACTTAATACATACGTCTAACTTGTGTGCTTAACAGCTGTTTTTAGTAGCTTATGTGACCTTTTAAAGTATATTTTCTAAGATCTAAAATCTAATAAAGACCATATATGTGTGATTATTGGAGGACATTTAGATGTTAACTGGCTGTCTAGTTTTGTACAAGTAAACACACTGCAGGACTGCTTTTGCCTCGGAAAGTTTAGATGCAAGCCGATACTTATTTCTATTGCTGATATCGGGTTGATATCTAATGTCAGTATCCGCTCGGGACACCCGTTTTCCATAATACTACTAATAATAGACCATTTATTTTACACTATTTTGGAGAAGTTTGCAACTTATCTATCAAAAAAACAAACTACCAGATAACACATTCTTAAAACCATACAACTTGCATAATGTTAGTTTTTTTAACTGTGCGGCCATGAACCTAATACAGCAAGGTTGTGCATACTTGTTGCCAATCTTCACCACCAGGTTGGGATCGTCAATAATGGAAGGGTTTTCGGAGAACTGCTGGTAGGTCACAGCCCTCTCCTGGAACTGTTCTGTGGCAATACAACACAGTACACAGAAAATGTGTAAGTGACAGGGAAAAAAAGCTCAGACTTATTTGTTTGCTGTCACTCACATTACTGATTATCCACTTGGATTAAAAAGTGTTTTAATTTTTTGTCCAGTTAGGAAGAAAATATTTGTCAATATTTTTAGCCAACAAAACAACGCTTTCAAGGGGAACTGCACTTTTTGGAGGGTAATTTTGCCTATCGTTCACAATCATTATGAAAGACATAACGATGGATGTTCTTTTTTTCAAAGCATTCTAAATATTAAAGAAATTTGATCAAAAGTCTGCTTACAATGGAGTCTAGGGGAGCTGCTCAATTCTGCCTATGACGTTCTAAAAAACATCCAAACACCTCCATTAAGGTTTTATACACATGATGTAAGTATATATGTAATGTAGTAACATACACATTAAAATGTAATATTTACGTATTTTGATCAATTTGATCATATGCAGCGCATTAATCAAAAAATGCATTACAATTAGAGATGTCCGATAATGGCTTTTTTGCCGATATCTGATATTCCGATATTGTCCAACTCTTAATTACCGATACCGATATCACATTATCATGCCTAATTTTGTTGTGATGCCCCGCTGGATGCATTAAACAATGTAACAAGGTTTTCCAAAATAAATCTACTAAAGTTACGGAAAAAAAATGCCAACACGGCACTGCCATATTTATTATTGAAGTCACAAAGTGCATTATTTTTTTTAACATGCCTCAAAACAGCAGCTTGGAATTTGGGAGATGCTCTCCCTGAGAGAGCATGAGGAGGTTTCAGGTAGGCGGGGTTGGGAGGGGTCGGGTAGAGGTGTGGGGAGGGTGTTGCGGAGGTGTATATTGTAGCGTCTCGGAATAATTAGTGCTGCAAGGGGTTCTGGGTATTTGTTCTGTTGTGTTTATGTTGTGTTACGGTGCGGATGTTCTCTCGAAATGTGTTTGTCATTCTTGTTTGGTGTGGGTTCACAGTGTGCATATTTGTAACAGTGTTAAAGTTGTTTATACGTCCACCCTCAGTGTGACATGGCTGTTGATCCAGTATGCCTTACATTCACGTGTGTGAGAAAAGCTGTAGATATTATGTGACTGGGTCGGCACGCAAAGGCAGTGTCTTTAAGGTTTATTTGGGGCTCTGTACTTCTCCCTACGTCCGTGTACACATCGGCGTTTTAAAAAGTCATGAATTTTACTTTTTGAAACCGATACCGATAATTTTGAAATCGAAACCGATAATTTCCGATATTACATTTTAAATCATTTATTGGCCGATAATATAGGTAGTCCAATGTTATCGGACATCTCTAATTACAATGCTTGCTTTTTTTAAATAAGTGATTATTACTCATTGCAGACTTCAACAAGCATAATAAAACATAACTTAATGTACAAGGTCTGCTGTCATTAGGATGCCAACTGCTCGGATGTTCATATATTCCCATTTAGATGGAAAATATCTCATTATCCTTGCGGCGAAACGAGATGGGCGGGTGGAACAAACCCCTTTTTGTGTACCAACTTGTCCGATTATATCCTCAACCATCTACTTTCCAGGTAAGAGCCATGATTTATGATCTACAATAAACTTGCAGGTAGCAGGGAAGCAAGAAAGCAGCAGGCCTCTCGATGATGTAAACATTGGGACTGTGTTAGTGCCTATTATAATTGGTTTGTCTGTCTTAGCGCTTATACTAACAATATCACTAATACTTGGTTAATATTTAAGTCACAAAATGTAAATGGATTATTGTTTGTGCTTTTTGAATGGTTATGTATCAGATTTTATGAGCGAAATATGGGAGCTCCCATTGACTCCGCTGTAATATTTACAATGCATTAAAAAAAATACATCCGTCGTCATGTCTTTCATAATGATTGTGAACGATAGGCAAAATTCCAAAAAAAGTGCAGTTCTCCTTTAAGACACTTTTTTCCCAGAGTGGGTCTGTGTGAATGACAGGAAGAAAAGACCTGGCTCATTTGTTAGCCAACTAGGCAAAGTTGTAAGACTCTTTTTTCAGAGTAGGTCATCTCTTCTGCGTGTGAGTAATAGGAAGAAAAGCTCTGACTAATTTGTGTGCTGTCACTCGCACCAGTGATGACCCATTTGGCATTTATCAGTAAGTTGAGTTATACTATTACCAGATAAGATTCTATTTCAGTGTGCTATGAATATGCAGCGTACAACACAGTCGGTGTCATTCGAGTCCTGGTCATACCTCCAGTGATCTCCTTGTTGTCGCTGAGGCCGCCACACAGTGAGATGGCCACATGGGGGAGGTCCCCCATGTGGTCCAACAGACTGTCCAGACCACTGTCTATCCCGTTGCTGCTCACCGACTGTGGCGACTGACTAGCACTCCTCACGCGCATCATCATCATCTCTGAGTCCACCTTCATTGAGCTACCGCCTCCATCACTGTGGATGTAGTAGAGAGACAATTACTGTCTCATAAAAGCATGTACTTTTTGATGGATTACACACTTTAAATTTTGTAGATGTACATAACAAAATGTTTAGTAGAGGTATTTAGATTTCACCTTTTAGGGAAGTAGAGAGCAGCTACTTCAGGCTCCAGTTCGGTGATATCATCCAGGTAGACTCCATCAGCGCCGAGATGCTGGCTTCTTTTCTCTAGTAACACTACAAACAATGAGTTTGCATCCCCACATCTCAAAGTTGCACTGCTTTTTAAAAAAGTATACCTTTCCTCTTGGAAGGTGAATCTGTGGTTCTGACAGGACTTTCTCTGGTATTGCCTTCCTCTAAATGATCAGGAAGGATGCTTGGGGATGCTGTTAAACCCTCCATCTCTACACATGAGCCACTCACATTCTCCACTACGCTTCCTGCGGGAAAGCCAATGACATAATTTGTGTTTTTCGCCAGGATGTTGCAAACACCACAGTATACGCGGCTGATGTTTTACTTTCCAACTAGTACAATTGCAATTGCTGTCGTTTTAACCTTAGTTTTTCTGATGAAATAGACTAAAATTGTTGCGATTCGCTGCTCGGATCTTCACTGATTGTTATTTTGTTTCCATTTTTTGTATCACTCTCCGTCTGACCCTCTTATTTCATGTTTATTCGGTCACCATGGTTGTTTATTAGTTTCACCTGCTACTCTCGGTTCCCGCACACCTGTTACTTTTGATTACTCCCTTATATAAGCCTGACCCTTTTCGTTGTTCTGCCTGGGTTCCTAATTTGCCTTCGTGCAACAGTGATGACTGCTCTTGTATGTGTATTCTCGCTAGCTTACACGCTACACCATTGTTTTATTCTAGCTCTCATGCTACTGGTTTGTTTCCCCTTTTGTGTGCCTTTGTGCCAAGTTTTGAGTTTTTCTGTTTGTATTCCTAACTTCCAAGCTAGCGCCCTTTGTTTACTTTTCTGTTTAGCTCCAGTGTTTTGTTCCTTAGCCTGTTTTATTACTTTCATAAATCATTCATATCTTACCTTGCGCTGTGTTTTTGCCTACGCATCCCTGAAGGAACAAACCCGCCATCGCTATGCCTCCTAGCCGTTACAAAAATACTACGTCTGTATATAAAGTTGTAAACATACCCCAGCTCATAAACTTAAAATAAAACATGCTTTTATTTATCGTGAAAGTAGAATTTTGTGGCCGTTTTTGACGGATTCTGCTGCTACATTCCTGCAGGGTTTAGTGACTAGCAGGTACTTAACACACACCCGACGGCACAATAAACATTACAAATATACACAGAACGACCCCAAAAAATAACCTATTACCCTCATTTTGCCAAAATCTTCATTAGCTTTGGTCCAACAATCATAGAGAAATTGTGACTTTTGTGTGAAGTATGTCAAATGTGGGTGTCTGCCGCCAATGTATTTGTCGTCACTGTATGCATCACTCATTATGTTTTATTATAACTCATCTTTTTTGTAACATGCTAAGTGAGTAAGTGTACTTTTCTAGTTATCTACCCATATTTCTGCACAATAACTGCGATATGGCAACAGTGGTGAGCAGTAAAGAATGTGAAGTGATTTTTGGTCCAGAACATATTTTGTTTTATTTATTATTGACATATTTCTTGCCGCTTTATGTTGTATATTTTGTTTATAAAATGTCCAGTTCATTTTCTCATCTATTGTAACACACAAAATGTGGATTATATTAGTCTTTCAATGTCTGTCTATTTGTATTTGTGTTTGATTTTCCTTCTACTCTTAGCGAATTGCATTTTTTTAGTTTTACTGAGATTCAAAAATAGTCTGTTTTTGTCAAACCATCTCTTTAATTTGTTAATTTCTTCTGTTATTATTTGTACTATCTTCTGCGTTTTCTCCTGAACAAAACGCAGACGTTTAGCTGGCACAAGACGCTGTTATTGGGGGTTCTCCAATGTTGTTGGCAAACTTTCACTTCCCATACTTGTCTTCTTTCCGGGTTGTGAGAAAGCAATGTGAAAGCTTTCCACATTTCTTGAGGGTGGAGCAGCGCCATGCTGCACAACACATTTAAAAACAAACAAAGTAGCACCATAAACAAATATCATTAAATTAAAATTGGTAGCAGCCAAGGTGCCCTGTAGTCACGTGAGTGCATTTTGACCAATCATTGAGGAGATCACCTTGTACCGAGTTGGCCATACTCTCATATACACGACTGTGAACATGGACTCTCATCTTGGCAATAACACAGTAGAGCTTCCTTGCACGAATCTGAAATTTGACCAACCTAAGGGAAAACTATTGCTCTTACTGTGTAAAACAACAAATGACCCACATCAAGCTTTTCTTTAAAGGGGACCGCTTATGCAAAACCAACTTTTCTTACCTATTGGTAGAGGTTTTTGTGTATTTGGGTTCTGCATAAATCTCCAAAATTTTAAATGAAACCATGGCTGAGATAGCTATAAAACAATCTTGCCTTCCTTCATACTTTCGCCAAACGAGCCATTTTGAATTTGCCTAATTTGTGACAACAGCAAATATCTCCAGTATGGTAGAAATTTACCCGAAGTGCTTTGCGCGGGTCCGCCTTTGTAGTCAGTCACTGTAGTCATTAAGCTTCTTTTTCTCTACCCTGTGGGGCAATCCTCATCTGTTGCCATTTCTAATACAAAGTAGCGTATAGTTGAAACCTATATCTGTCAGTAGACTATATGGAAGCGCTAAAAACTAAAGCATGGCTGACGGGGAGGAGATGCAGTCGAAGTGGAGGCACGTAAGCCCGCCCATAAAATGGCACAGAAAACAACTTGATGACGGTTTGTATAACATAATCTAGGCAACATTTTGACCAAAGAACCACCATTATATGTTATGTAGACCACAAGGAAGTGTTTTAAATATGGAATAATAATCATGATATAGCTAGGGTATTTTTTGACTTACCATCATCAGGATGCTTGTCAGCATGCCTCTCCCCTTGCTGGGTGGTATAGAGGATTTTCGAGGGGGGTCTGGTGTCGCTGATGGTCCTAAAGTGAGTGCTGGGGGACACTGGGATAGTGACTGACGCTACACTTTCCTGCCTCTGATGGGACGTAAGGAAGGACGGCTAAGAGGCGAAAAGAAGACAAGAGAGTGGTTTCCATGTTTAGTCTGCTAAACTATGCTTTATGCTTTCAAGTTTTCTGTGCGCTGTGCACAAAACAAAAGTCAATCAAGCAGGGCTAATCAACTAGTTTGGTCTGGGGGCCATAATTTTCCTTTACTATAAGTCTTATTTTTATTTTCTTGAGGATTGGTGTCCTCTGTTGTGGACATTTGTTCTTGGTGTTTTGTATTTCTAAAATTCAAACTGAGAAAAAAAAACCTGCCCTAAGTGTCCACTACAAAGGCAATGCAAGGATCTGCCATTCCCTAAACCAGGGCTGTCTAAAGTCTGGCCTGCATCTTGAGTTGTTAGCCCGCAGCATATTGTAGACAATAAACAAAAAATATACCTAAAAAAATAATTAAAATGTTTTAAAAAAAAATTGAGCAAAAACACATAACGTAATGAGAAAAAGCTGACATTTTTTTTACTAATGCTTAGAGGTAGGATTCTTTGGGCACCTCAAGGTTAGATTTTATTATGATTTATAGGTTGATGATTCGATTAAGAATCTAATCTTGATTCAACACTATTCTAATAATATATTATTCTGTATTTAAATGATAATACAACCTTTTCAACAGGTAAAGCTCCCTTTGGCTGCTGACGTACGACTTACATGTACAGAGTTGGCCTAAAAAAACATATTTTTATAAATGTCCTTTTAAATTTTATTTACACAAATCATGCTAATCAATCCAACAAAATAAAGTAGGGTGACCCCAACTCCAACCCAATCCCACCTCTACAATACTTAAGATACTGTAGACATGTACAAAGCAATGGAGAAGACATACAAATAAAATATTTATTTAATAAAATACTAAAAAAAAGAAACTAAATTTATTAAAAACAAAATTATCAATCATAATAATAATAATAATAATATTAATATCATTTATAGGTGGACCACACTTTATCATATGCATGTTTGAAATAAACTGAAACGGAACTGAACAGTCTCCAAATGAATGGTAATATCTACAATAATAGGACATGCACACAATTTTAAAACAAAGTGTGTACGTGTATGTGTGTGTGTGTGCGTGTGTGTGAATACCTGTGCAGCTTGTGGCAGTTCCCCCCAGGTCCACAGCATCTCGGGGTTGTCTTTAGCTCGGCTGGCGAGCTCAGAGTCGCTCTTGGGCGTTGAAGACTGAGAGTCGTCTGCGTCGCTGAAAAGAATCACACGTTGATCCATTTGGACGCCGCCAGTGCAATATTTAAATTAGGGCGATCAAACAATTGATATTTTTAATCAGATTAATCACAGTGTTGCTGTGGCTTCATTTCGATTAATCACCAAAAATTGTGTTTCATTTTGCTTGAGCAAAGAGAGTCAAAACGGAAGCGAATACACTGTACTGTTTATGAATTTAACGTGTTTATAAAATCCCTAATTAAGAACAAAAACTGTCTTTTTTTTTTTAAACATTTATCCGCATTTAAACTTTTTGTTTATTTTTGTGGGATTTTAAAAAAGAAGCGATTTGGTGAAAATAAAACTGCTTTTTGCAGAGTGTGCATAATACTCTAAGTCAATCGTTTGTTCCGTCTCGGGCTGCAGATAATTATTTTAATTATTTTAGTCCCAGACTATAAGCCGCTAATTTTTTCCAACGCTTTGAATCCTGCAGCTTATCAAACAGTGCGGCTAATTTATGGATTTTTCTTCGCTAACGGCCATGATGTTTTGTATTCAACAAATAGTTGTCATATCCCGCCGACAGAGACCCTGAAAAAGGTGTGTAATTGTTTATGCTACGGCGCCAGCTTCTGGATGAGTTTGCTCACTGCAGGTGCTACGTGTTGACTATGTATTTCCTGTTTTGTGCCAAAAGTGTATTCGTCCACAGCGTTTCTGCTGAAAAGGACTGTTCATTCATTAGTCCAAGCAAATTTTGCAAGTTTTAACTAAAACAATTCATATCTACTAAATCATCTATCGTAATGTCATCAAGCTAGCGTTGTTGGCGTTAGCGAATATGCTAACACATTTACAAGTGTGTGTTAGTATTATTAATTAAACATGGCATTCTTTTTATATTGTTTCAGTTTTGTAAAATTCACCAATAAGTTACAGGAGTTACTGAGTCTCTTTAGCTGATTGGAGAGCTAGCTTCCGTAGCTAGGGGGTCCACGACGAAAACTTCTGTTTTGATTGATCAGCTGTTTTACTGCTGTGTGGCAGGCACCGTTTGGAAACAAGGTATATATTTACAAAATCTCTCGTAACGGTATACTGTATAAGGTATACTGTATATTTGCGGATTATAGTCCAGTGCGGCTAATATATGTAAAAATATTTATTTCTTTTTAAAATTTAGTGGGTGCGACTTAAATACCGGTGCGCTCTATAGCAAGGGAAATTACAGTTTTCTATCGATTAGTTCATTTGAGTAATTGACTAATCAAATAAAACTCACTTTATTGTCTCAACGAGTATTTTAGTAAAAATTGTTGATTTTTTTTCCTGCTTGCCATTTCTTAATTTCTAATAAATGCACATCATCAACATTAAAATTGCACTTTTATCATGTGTGCATAAATAAAAAACCTCACCGCTGTTTGCTGCCAAACGGCACCCACACACCACCGCTCTCATGTGCACTCTATTTCAGGGGGTTGTGCGCAAACTATGTCAGCGTATATATCAAGTTTTGGGCACTCCATGCGGTCTGGATTTGTAATAGTTACACTAATTGAAGCAACAGAATATAAAACAAAGCTTTTTTTAATCAAATTACTCGATTAATCATCCTAATTATATTATGTTTTTTGGTTCTTAATTTTCTCATAGAGAGCGCTTACGCGTTCTTTAGCTTCTTCCTTATTTCATTGTTTGCTTCTGTAGCCGGTCACTACCGCATCAATTGCTTATTTGCACATGCACGGCGATAACACTACTTGGACAATTTTTCTGAAATACATTGCCATCATATTAATATTGATTAATAATCATTATCAAATGGTAATTTTGAAAGCCCTAATTTAAATATAAGTATGTAGATAGTAAATCTGCTTAGTCAATAAGTGTATTGTGTGGCCTCTGGAGTGCTCAGAGAAGGTGAAAGTGGAGGTGATACCTAAGGTGGGAGGAGAGGTGAGAGGTCTGCTGTGGACAAGAGATGGACAGACCGCAGGACAGAGGGATGGAGAGAGTGTCCTTAACCATGTGACTATAAGAAGATAAACATATATACACTGTAAATGAGCACAAACAAAAAGAGGAGCTAAGAGAGAAGAAAAGTCAGACATGTTATTACATACTCATTGTGAGGTGAAGATATAGACCCAAACAAGCAATAATCATTCAATATTTGACATTAGCTACCTTACTTTTTGCATATTTTAAAAGAACACTCTAAAATGGGACTGGTAAAGAGGACAAAGATGAATAAAATAATATGAGATTTTGCTGTGACATCATGTAAATACTAGCAATTGTAACAGGTAGCGAGGAGAAAAATATCACATAATGTACACTTAAATTTAAATTTACAGCATACCTTAAATGTTTTAGGGGGTTTGTGTTGAAGTATTAGCAATGCTGCGGAAGAACATAATGTGAGTTGTCTAGTGAAAGGTTGTACAAATACTTTCAATTTAAAATCCTCATGTAATGCACACATGTCTTGAAAACACAGAAATTTTGCAGATACTAGTATTGATGAAAGGGCGGCACGGTGGCTTCCTTCTTCCTGCTGCCTGAGGCCGCGGCCTACAGTGGTCTTAGTTTTTTTGCGTATTTTGTTCGCTGTGTTACCTTGTTGGGCCTCAGTTCCTGTTTACGTGTGACGTCATCGTCTAATTCAGGGACCGGAAAAAAACTTGGATATTCCTGTCTTGTGCTACATTGGAATCAGCATGCTTCATTCAATAACTATTTTCCATATTTTTTGGCCTTGCTGCACCCAATAAAGAGCTCTGAACACTCTAATGAAAATCACCTAATTGTGAAAGGTTTTGGCACATGCCCTATAGCTTTTTCTATCTACAGGGCAACCTCCAGTACAATTGGAAAATTATATAAACATGTCTCCAGCTCTGCCCAAAAACCTATCAAAACTCAAATGCTTATTTGCTTTATATAAGTATCTCTCCAATCCACAAAATGGAGGACTTCAGCATGCCAAAGAATTAAAAGTAAATAAATTGCCAAGCGGGGGCTGTTGATTGCTTTACTTGTACATTTGTCCGAAAATGTGCAACCAAATCCTGGACCTGAGCTTTAGTGCTCCTAGACACTTCCTGATTTTAAATCATTGTCTGGTCTTAAATATGTTCATTTGAATGTACAGAGCTTACTACCAAGATGGACATGGTCAGGATTTGGGTAAATTTAACAGGTGCAGATGTTTTGATTTCGGAAACTTGGCTTACGAAGTCTATTACAAATCAAAACATTAACATTAATGGGCATAATGTTTACCGCACCGATATGCCAAAAGAAGGTGGGGGGTGTAGCAATTTATGTGAAATCCAGATTTAATGCTTCAATTGTTCTTTCCCAGTCAATCAGCAAAAAAAAAATGCATTTTTGGTTCTGGATGTCGAAATAGTAAAATCACTACATATTACTGTGCTTGGGTGTTACAGGCCTCCATCTGCTTCAAATGAGGCGCTAGAGTCATTAAAACAGCTTTTAAAGAGGTTAAATTACACTGAATTACTTATGTCAGAAGAATTTAACTGGGACTAGTTAAATGAAGCTTCTGATGAATTTAAAAGGTTTTGTGATTCTGTTACTCCCACCCAGTTGGTCAACTTTCCCACAAGGCCTAATCCCCAAATTCCAAACAAATCTACCTTGATTGATTTGATTTTAACTAATGTGCCTCATAAATTATCTTCTTTGGGTATATTCTGTAATGATTTGAGTGATCACTGTATTATTGCTGCATGTAGAAATATTAGAATTCCGAAGTGCAAAACCTCATATTGTTTGTTGAAGGAATCAATGAACAAGCTTTTTGTCGTGATTTGTGTTGTGGACTGGGAACATCTAAATCTAATACCATATGTACACCTAGCTTGGACATTTTTCTAATACATTTTCATGCACATTATTATTAAACATGCACTTTTTAAGTAATACAGAGTGAAGGGACAAGAAAATCCCTGGTTTTCTCCAGAACTGGCAGATATCATTCATGAACAAGGCATGGAATAATGCAAGTCAAAGTAACTCTGCCACTGATTGGACATACTGTATTTTAGACAGCTTTGAAATCAATGCACTTCCCTTATCAAAAAGGCCAAATCAGAATATTTTTTGTCTGTCGCTACTGAGATTCTCAGCAACAACCCACAGAAATTTTGGAAAGTGATCAAATCTCTGTCTGTGAATAAAAACACAACAACTTTTCTCACATTTGTACTTCAAGAATCAGTGCCAGTTTATGATCGAACTGAAGTCTTGAATGGTTTTAACCAGCATTTTTTATCGTCCGGTTCTCTATTTGACTCAAAAGGGACAGGGAATCCTTGTACAGACTCTCCCATGTTTTCTGGAGATCATTTTAATTTTGGTCCTTTTACTTGTCTTGAAGTGTATACAGCCCTAAAAACATTAGAGCGCAGAAACTCCCCTCGAGCTGATTGATGTTTTAAAGCTGGCAGCTGATTTTATATCAAAACCACTTTCAATCATTTTTAATCCGTCAGTTAAAAACAGAGACGTTCCAACAGTTTGGAAATCTGCTTTTGTCCTCACTTTATTAAAGGGAGGTGATGCAGCAGTTTTTTTCTTATTATAGGCCAATATCAAATGTGTCTTATCAAAAATTCTGGAATCTCTTGTTTGTGATCTGTTAAAATAGTTCTTCTCTTCAAATGAAATAATTTGTAAATATCAAATATCACTGATTCAATGACAGTGGTAAATGACATAATTGTAGCACTTGATAAAAAAACAGCACTGCGCCTCACTTTTTATTGATCTCTCCAAAGCGTTTGACACAGTAGACCACGCTATTTTAAAACGCAGGCTGTTTGTCATTGGAATGTCAGAACATTTGGTCGCATGGTTTTCAAATTATTTAGAAAATAGAACCCAGTGTATTAAATACGAGAGCCTTTGTTCAGAATGTTTCACTATTCATAAAGGGGTGCCTCAGGGATCTGTATTGAGGCCCCTCTTATACATCAATGAGCTGGAGCAATATTTTTCTGATGCTATTGTGCATTTTTATGCTGACGATACAATTGTTTTTGCTCTGGATCATCTGTTGAACATGCTGTTAATTCCCTGCAGAAATCTTTAGCTGCCGTACAGAATTCACTTATTGACTTAAAAGAATTTTCAATGTTGATAAGACAAATCTTATGCTATTTTCCAAACATAGGAAGGTGCCTCAAACTCCCCCAGTAGTGTCCACTCTTGAAGGGAATGTCTTAGATGTGGTGCATGAATATAAATACCTTGGTATTTTTATTGACTCTCTCACTATTAAACCTTTTATTGATCAACTGGTAAAGGAACTAAAACTTAAATCGGGTTTTTTCTTCTGTAATAAGAGATGTGGTTTTTTTGGTGTAAAAAAGCGCCTTGTCTCTGCCACATTTTTATCTGTGCTAAATTACGGTGATCTTTTTTATATGAATGCTACTCATTGCTGTCTTCAGATAGTGGACTGTATTTACCATGCTTCTTTGAGGTTCATCACAAACTGTAAAGCCATGACACACCACTGTGACTTGTACTCTCGAGTGGGATGGCCTTCCCTGTCCACTAGGAGACAGTGTCATTGGTACACTTTTATTTTGTACAAGGCTCTTCTGGGACTATTGCCCGATTACATTTACATTGATTTCACAGAGAAGTACAAACTCTGTGCGCACTGAGCTAGGGAAAAAAGCTCTTGTCTATGCAGCTTATTGTCTTTGGAACATGTTACAAAGAGACTGGAAGCTGACTGAATTTGTAATCCTTAAATGCTTTTAAAAGGAGCTTCAGTTATCTGTAACTGTTTTACTTGATGTTCATCCTGTCATTTTAATGCGTAATGTGAATGTCATTTTAAATGTAACTTTGCTGCCTCTTAGCCAGGACTCCCTTGAAAATGTGTTTTTTAATCTCAATGGGATTTTTTTCCAGGTTAAATAAAAAAATACTATTAACGTTTCTACATAATTTTTAAAATTATCTTGTTTTATAGTCAGAGTTATACTAAAATTTGACTTATTGCTGTGTATTGAGCTTTTATTCTCTTTAATTTTGGTTTCAAGCAGACGTGTACATCCTCCGGGTACAATCAGCTATTACACAAATGGACCTGGACTGAATGGTACATAAATCCCTCTCAAAAAGGTACACCCCCAGGGACTAGCATTGTATCATTTTAGGTACATACTAATACATCTATTTTTGAGAGTGTTCGATTCGTGTGTGTACCTCTTTGGGCGGTTCCTGTCTGCACTGGTGTGTGTGTTGGCTGCAGACCCTTGATCACCATAGAGTGTCCTGGTCACATAAAAGACAACACATCCACAGATTAACCAGTATATAGCAAGAACCCATTAGGCCCTGATTTATTAAATTCCAAACACCACACAGTAAACATGGTGTACAATCTATAACATAGCGTGCATAATATTAGTGGGTGTGTTGCGTGTGATCTACTAAGAATGCGTGTGCAATTGGAAAGTGGTGCAAACCGCCTTATTTAAATGAGAATTGTGCTTGTTCTATATGAAGCATCACCATAGCAACACTGTCATTTGCTGCACATTCATGCAATTATGCTCCTACCTGTGGCGTTTTGCTATGTTTTCAAACATGCAGGAGAAATCTACCATTTTTATGGGTATTTACAAACAGTCCTGCAGTGAATCTACAATGAAACCACTTTTTTTTTACTGCTGAAGGTGCGCTGGAAAGAGGCTGCACTTACACCACTCAAGACACAAAAAATGTGTACTTAAAGGCCTACTGAAACCCACTACTACCGACCACGCAGTCTGATAGTTTATATATCAATGATGAAAAATTAACATTGCAACACATGCCAATACGGCCTTTTTAGTTTACTAAATTACAATTTTAAATTTCCCGCGGAGTTTCTTGTTGAAAACGTCGCGGAATGATGACCCGTATGATGACCCGTGCGCATGACGTCTCGGTTTGAAGGGGACATATTAGCCCAGCACCACACACGGCTAAAAGTCGTCTCTTTTCATCGCATAATTACACTGTAATTTGGACATCTGTGTTGTTGAATCTTTTGCAATTTGTTCAATTAATAATAGAGACTATAAAGAATAATGCTGTTGGTGGAAAGCGGTGCATTGCAGCTGCCTTTAGCAACCGAGACACAGCCTGTGTTTCTTTGTTTGTTGTGAAGCTTTAACACAGAGCGGTCGAGCTAACATGTTTTCTACGTCAAACAGCAAGTTTTTGGATGGGAAAATTGTGATATCAATTCGGCTCTTACCGGAGACGTCAGTGGATTATGGGACTTCCTCCTGCAGCTCAAAAAGGCAGCTGTGATCTTGGCTCCTCCATCAGCTTCTCTGAGAGACACTGGCGTTCACCGCAGCCATCCGACTTTCAGGTATGGCTTTACAATATTACTAAAACACTATTAAAACAATAAGTAGATAAGGGATCTTCCAGAATTATCCTAGTAAATGTGTCTAATTACATCTGAAACGGTCCCACTGCCGCCGCCTGAAGCCGTTGCTTTTTTTTTTTTGTGCTTCACTCTAACTTTCTTTATCCACAAATCTTTCATCCTCGCTCAAATTAATGGGGAAATTGTCGGTCCGAATAGCTCTTGCTGCTGGAGGCTCACATTATAGACAATGTGAGGATGTGAGGAACTCTACAACCAGTGACGTCACGCGCACACCGTCTGCTACTTCCGGTAAAGGCAAGGCTTTTTTATTAGCGACCAAAAGTTGCGAACTTTATCATCAACGTTCTCTACTAAATCCTTTCAGCAAAAATATGGCAATATTGTGAAATGATCAAGTATGACACAAAGAATGGACCAGCTATCCCCCTTTAAATAAGAAAATCTCATTTCAGTAGGCCTTTGAAGAAGTTTTTATATAAAAAATATTTTAATATGTGAAAAAAAAAAATCTAATAAAAAAAAATACTAAAGGACATCAAAAAGCATCAACTGAATTTGTTTTAATCAGCCATCTAACTCCTCTAGAAATATACGCAAAATGAGTTGCACACCTTATTCTGCACACTTAACAGACACAATCCACTTTGCACAGGTTTAGTATATCAATATTGCGTGCGCTATCAGGTTTGCACATATTTTAGTACATGCAAACTTTTAGTAAATCAGGCCCTTAGTGTCGTTGTTCACGTAATAAGGTACAATTTGTTTTGTGAAAATGTTGCCAAATGTGCTCCTCCGATTCCCTTTTTGACGCAATAATGCTGAGTGTGTGTGTGTGTGTGTGTGTCTCTCAGGAATGTTCCTATCCCATCTATGTGGTAAGATTTCCTAAAAAACACTGAAAAGTCAAAAGCAGCAGCAGCAGCAGCAGCAGCAGCAGCGAGGACACCGCTGTGCTCCATTATGTCAAGGAAACAGAGAGTGCTGTGGGAACAGGACAAATTCTTGGAACGCCTCCAGAAACTGGAGCTGCCTTTCAAGGGTCCCCGCACACTCAAGAGACAAAGAAGCGCATTAAACGTATCACTTGGAAGACTTTGTCATCCATCACAGAGACACCAACCTGCCAGCGTCTCCTTCTCTCTCCTCATCAGAACTCAGGTCAATAGTAAACATGTTGTCATCATCTGAAAACTCCTCCCCGCTTTCGTCCTTTCTTCCTCCCCCTTCGTCTGGCCTAGCCTTTTTTCTCCTCTTCCTCCTTTTCTTACTCATCCCTCCGTCACCCTGCTGAAGCCCAATGATCTGGACAGGAAGTGATCCACACAGCATGTCTGTGTGGCAACAGATGAAAGCAATATTAAAGAAATGTGGTGTTTTTCACCCACATGTGTGGTTTTAAAAGACGCATACCGTGGTGACGCGTACTATTCCTGCTCAGCTGGGATTCCATTAACTCCGCTCCGGTCGACAGGATGGGTGACGTCGCCAGGTAGGCCGGAACGACTTCCTGTTAGTGAAGAAAATAATGATATAGTATGATTTAGAAGACTGTGTCAGAGGCCTCATGTCGACTTTAGGACATTAAAATCAACCTTGACAGTAGTGCATTTCAGTGCATACTTCTCTTTTATAAAGTAACACTGTACAGCAGATGTGGGCATTGACATGAACAAAATGATTTGCCCAAAAGACTGAAAAGGACATGAATACATATAAATAAATAAATAAATAAATACGAATGAATGAAATGAGTTTATTTCGGTTACATAATCAATCAATTTGCGTGATCAATTTAACAGCACAGATTTTACATACAAACAATCATACACATACACACACAAAAAGAAAAAAAAAGACCAAAAAAGGAATACGCTGAAGCCAAGGCTTATATTTGCCTATCCTATTCATTCACTGAAAATTAGATTGCCTGGAACATCAATGTTAAAAAAAAATCAATGGGATGAAAGTAATCGTTTTTATATTTTATAATTTTCCATTATTTCACCTTTCAAGGCATTCTTAAACCTTAACAAATAACTACATGTATTCAACTCATCACTGAGCTTGTTCCACCATTGAACTCCTAAAACTGAAATAAATGTGTGTTTTATATTCGTTTTTACTTTACATTTTTTCAAAAATCCATACCCCCGCAAATTATAGTTTTCTCCTCTTAATTTAAATAACCTAAGAGTACAAGCTGGAAGGCTGTTGTTCTTACTCTAAACATAATTTCCATTGTTTTTAAAAACACAATATCTGAAAATTTTAACGCATTCGAACTTCTGAATAATGGATTGGTAGGTTTATAGTAACACACTTTGTGCATTATTGTATTTTCCCTTTTTTTAAGTTTAATTATTGGGTCTATGTTTGTTTTATAAACATTTCCCCAAACTTCAACACAATTGTTTTTAAAAACACAATATCTGAAAATTTTAACGCATTAGAACTTATGAATAATGGATTGGTAGGTTTATAGTAGCATATTCAAATCTTCTCCTTAACAATATACATTTGTATCATCTGCAAACATAATACATTTCATTTATTAGATACTGAACAAATACTGTATCAAGGACACACACCAGCAAATGAATGAATGAATGTGAGGATTAAAAAAGTAATTTTAACTTAATGCAATGCAGGTTGTGGGTCCTTTTTGCCAGTATGTTGTGTTGTTTGCGGTGTTTTTCCTTGTTGCGTTACAGTCATCACTCACCAAAGTGCTCTCAGCTTCTTTAACAAAGAAGGCCTCTCCATTCTCCCCAAGTTTCATGTGCAAACTCACCGGTTCTCCGTTGATCTCAATGTCCACCTGCAGAAAAACAAATAGGGATTCAAAAGGACACAATTATACATTGTTTACAGTGTTGGTTCAATGAATTACACAATGACAATTTTTTAAAAAAGTTGCACGTTTTTATGGAACTCCAATTTGAACTTTGACTCCAATTTCTTAACCTTGATTCAAGATAGATGAATAAATAAAAACCCACAGAGCGGGTGAAGCAGTGTTGCAATCTCACCAAATTGTCCCGCGAGCGCAGGATGCCCATCTTGCCGAAGCGCACGTGAAAGGGGGAGCACTGCAGGGAGCCATCGGGCTGCCGCACTACTATCACATCGATACAGCCGGACAGCGTGGTGGGGTTGAGGCCTCTGTACAGCTCCTTGACCTGCACAAACACCTGGCCCGCCAGCTGACCCACATAATTCATGGTCTGGATCTGAATTGTCACAAAGAAAGAGAAAATCACTGGAGGAATGCAGCTGATACTGAAGCATATACTTTGTTATTTGTTGTAAACATTTTTAAAGTTGTACTGCCATTTCTAAATTCCTAAACTTAATGTGGTTCTTGTTTGGGAAGTGTGAACTGTCATTTTAAAATGCAGTGTTTCTCATATATTCATCCCGCCACAAATACATTTGGTGCTACATTTTATTGTCATACCAGCGCATGAGACGGCAGGAAATTTGGATTCTTAAAGTACCAGTATAGTGGAAAAACAAGTTGACCTTACATGCTTGATTGTGTTTCATTGCATCCATTAACCCATATCCAATCGTATTTACAATCGGCAAAGTATGTAAAACACAGTTTAAACATTACAAAAATCCATAAATCCAGTCAGCCCTTTTGAATATTCCACTCTGAATACCTTCGGCTATTTGAGAAAGCTTCAACACTCTATAGTATCAAATCAGTCATACTGGAAATAGGCAAACATTAGACAGAGATGTGTTGTCAATCATTCACAATCCCTATACACAACATGAACACATATTTTTTTCTATTTTTAATGCTTTTTTAAGTCGTAAATAAATAAATACATAAAACAATGCACTCAATGGGGGCTCTCTATTTTGCCCACAAAACCATCTAAATAACCATCCATAACCCGCCAACCACTCTGTACATATCGTGACATGATTATTAACCAAAGAGTAGCGATGTTGTCATTATAAGCGCTATCGCAAACTAACTATTTCTTAGCGGCGCAATGATACAGACAGCCAAGTAGCCCTCTGCTGCTTTACTGTGATCCAGCAGCGATGTTCGGCTGCTCTCGCCTCAACTCGTCAAAGTTATTCTAGATTATAAATCATGCCACTCATCTGGATAATAGGAAGCTTTAGCCTTGAATCTAGAATATGTTCATCTGTGATATTCGATGTATACCCAGAGATGGAGACAAACACAAACAACAGTAGACAGTGCCTGCAGGAAGACTTTTCCCTGTTAACCCTTCGTGTGCAAGTATGAGCAGAAATCGTACAGTAAATCGTTTTTTTATGTTTGTAGTTTGTATTTCTTGTTTAGCACTTAGCAATACTGCTACATGATGCTATAGTGTTTCACTAAAGCTGGATTTGTTTAGCAGTGCTTCTATAATGTGTAGCTCATCCCCCTTATATTCAAAATCAACAATGTAAGGTTCTGGATTATAATTTTGCCCCAGGTAATCGTGGTTTGCTCTCACAAAGTCTGCATAATTTGCATTGTTTTTGGTGAGGAAGGGATTTGTGCTTCCTACCTCTACATGGCTAGGGGATCTCCGTGAGATTGATACTTAGGAAGTCTTTAGGTGTCATGAATCAGATATATGTGATATATAAAGGCAACAGGTTTTTCCACTCTGCTTGTACTATAGTTTCTTTCAGCCACCTTATCGCCCTCACATTGTAATTGGACTCTATGTGAAAGTAACTTGTCGTTCTAACTTTGTACAGTAGATGGCATCGTAACTCTGCTTCTTAACGCATCTCATAAGCACCTGGGCTCTCATGTAACAAGCTTGTCTACGCACAAAAACCTGTGAAGGCCTTTTTTCACGGCAAAGATGTGCTGTATCAAGGCTGAACTGGAACGTGGAAATGTGTGGTGTCTCACTCCAACTTCATGCTTCACTTACTCACATTTCTACAGGCCGTGGATAGTTTCGACTCACAGAGGTGGTAATTTGATTTTTATATTGAATAATATTCGTATTAACATTTGTGAGGACATTTAATAATTTATCTAGCCGATCATTCCTCCACCTATTGCTGTCACAATGTGTTCCCATGACTGCAGCACCAGCTTGGCCAGTCAAGTTGACAGCACCTGTCGGTGGTGGTGGCGGCACATTTGCACAGCAGGAATGACCCCGCCTTTGTGTCACGTACTGCTGCTACAGCAAGTAGCTCTCCTGTGTTGTAATAATGAATTGAGTAATCAAACAAAGTATTTCACATCGTTTTTGATAGAGCTGGCATGTTTAAATTTAAAAGATTGCAAACCAAATATCACATGGTTTTCACATGAAAATATAATCTGTCTGAGCAGGCTGATGTATGTAAATATAAACACACTTTGTTGTAAAATACACAAATTACCCACATCTTTTACAGTTTTACGTATCATTGCAGCGACTATCTTTCCAAACTGGGTTATGGGTGGTCAAACTCAATTATCTCCGGTCCCCACCTTCTTCCTGATGCCCAACCATTTGTTCAGCCTGTGTGCGGTTAAAACCGGAGGACACAAAAAATGACATTGGCTTTCAATTTCGACCCTTGAAACATGAGAGAGAAGCACCTCCTACTGAATCCTGATTGGGCAGAGCATGCAGATCTCACACACATGGCTATTTAGGCATGCCAAGCCAGGCAAACTTGTGCGAACAATTTGAAGTTGATTGCAATGGAACAAAGAAATGTGCTTTGATTTGTGCGTGCACACACTTTAATACATATGATTATTTTCTTGCATTGCATACATTGTTTTTTGGATTTGAACATATGTCTCATTGTATTAGAAAATCCACACAACTCCTAATACGTGAGGGCTCTGGTCGGTCAGAGAATAAAAAATCTAGCAGGGGAAATAAGTTTTGACAACTTAATCCCGATCCCTGTAGATTGTTATTTTCAAAGAAGGGTCTGTTGTCAAATATTATTGAACACTTTTGGAGACTCCAACATAAAATTAGGTCCTGCTGTGGGACACAAAATGAAGTGAAATACACTTGAGCGGAGTGGCTCGGCATGTGGAGCGGTCATCCAGAAACCTGAGAGTTCCTGGGTCGATTCCAGCATCTGCCATCCTAGTTTCTGCCGTTTTGTCCTTGGGCAAGAGACTTCACTCACTTTGCTCCCAGGGCCACCCACACGGGTATGAACCTAACTTACCACCACCTTCTGAATGAATGGGTTTTCCAATGTAAGGCACTTTGAGAAATATAATTGATTCATATTGTATTTCATATTTGTTGCACATTTTTATTGCAGGTTTGTCATATTACATTTGCTTTTGATGTGTTTTTTCAATAAAAATATATATGTGTCAAGGCCAATTGTCCTGTGCTGTGAATTATTTGACCTAGGTTATTTTTGGCATTATTATAATTATTTTAATGTTATTTACTTACTCAATGTCAAAAAAAAAAAAATGGCATGCACATGTGTCACGGCCAATTCTGTAAATTAGATAAGATTGCTCAGGGTTTCCCCTAAACTGGCAAGATACCTGTTGCGGTGTGTGTGTGTGTGTGTGTGGGGAGGGGGTGGGGTTTGGTTATGGGCGTGGTCCCAATTGCATAATTTTGATGGTGACATGATTTTCTTTATAAAGGCTCAAAACATGTATACATACATTTAAAGAGCAACCTTATTTTCAAAGTATGTTGGTAATATAAATACCGGGCCGGTGCGCCACATTTAATTACATTAGAATAACCCTGTTGCTGTCCTGTGGGAAACACTAGTATCAGTTAAAAAATATTTGACTTATGTTATATAAGGCAGTATTTCTAAAAATGGAAATCCTATTTAGTCTTACAGTACATTCTTAATTTTATTTTTTATATTTATTGTAACATTTTGTTGTTGTTGTTTTTTAACACTGCACAAGCTGTATATTGTAAGATTATTTTCCGACATATTTTCTTTCTTTTCATTCTTTCATCCATTGCTACACATTTCTAAAATGTTCTCTTCAATTAGGAAATGGTGACACTTAAACGAGTTAGAAAATAAAATATTGTATATCCCATCCATCCATTTTTTCTACCGCTTATTCCCTTTCGGGGTCGCGGGGGGCGCTGGCGCCTATCTCAGCTACAATGGGGCGGAAGGCAGGGTACACCCTGGACAAGTCGCCACCTCATCGCAGGGAAAATATTTTATATGTTTAACATATTACATGTTAAACCCATGGTATGAATGAATTATGAATAACAGAAATGGAGACATGTTCAAACTAAATAATACAGGTGTAAAAAAAAGAGATTTTCGAATGAATCGCGATCCTTATTTGTAACGATTCTTAATCGAGTCAAACAAATCAAAAACACACACACATATATATATATATATATATATTTGAGATGGCGACTTGTCCAGGGTGTACACCGTCTTCCGCCCGATTGTAGCTGAGATAGGCACCAGCGCCCCCCGTGACTCCAAAGGGAATAAGCGGTAGGAGATGGATGGATGGATGGATGGATGGATGGATGGAGTTAATCATACAACTGGCACCCGATGTTATTCAAAAAGTATTGATTTTGAATCGAGGATTAGTTTTAATGGAGATTCGATTCTGAAACGACTAGTTACCCCCAAGAATAGAATTGAATCATGTGGTACCCAAAGATACACAGCCCAAGTAAATTTGCTCATATTTTGCTCACAAATTCAAGGGAGCAAATGTGCATGGTATCTGGAAATTGGTATGATATGCTGTGATGTCTTACCCAACATTACAGCCTCCAATTAATATTTCTTGAACATTATACGAGGAAATGACCTTGTGTTTTTAGTGTTGGAAGATGAGTTCAAACACAATCAGCACGCCCCTGGGACATTCCATAGCATGAATTATTGATCATGTTATTCCAGGCTGTTCACACAGAAAGAAAGATGTCCAATGTACTTTGCTGCTATGTGTAGATTGTCTCAGCTTTGGGCTGCGTGAAATCAGAAAGTATGTTTTTCTGCCTTAACGATAACTAGATTCCCCTTTTTGAGTGAGCCTAATGATGCTGCACTGATCCTGTCATTCGGATACCGTAGGAATTAATGCCCTCAGCCCACAATGCCAAACATGGCCATGGACAGAAAGAGAGTGGACAGGGACATCATGGTGTTGAGTCAAGAAAGATGAGGAAGGAACAGGAATGAATCGATATAAATTGTTTTGCTTTAGATACCAGGCCTTAAACACAACAAACAATCTCAGCACTGAAGATACAAACAACAAAAAGGGTGTGTTATTTAAGCGGTTAAAAAAAGGATTCATGACAGACAGCTTCATATTTTAGCAGCCTGACAACATTCATATGATCAGTATAGATTTAAGACCTTCTGCTCCAATGAGGTCACATCACACATGCGACTTGCATGAGCTAGTTATTGTGTCACAAATATAAATAAAGTTGGTGGCATCTTTGCATGGGCTTCTTCAACACTTCATGGTCCTTGCTCTGAGCAATGAAGACACAAACGGATTCCCCGACTGTGTTCCAGGGACTAAACTGGTACAAAGTGCATTAGTAAGTTAGATGAATGATTAAGATTGAACACCACTTTTTTTTTAACTCTGCCCATCATCCAGAATCTTAATGTGAGGCAAGAACAAACATACCTTTCCCTTTTCTGTGCATACTAAATAGTGAAAAACTGCCCGTAAGAGGCAGCTACAGTAACAATGCAGGTCATAGGCATACAATCTATTCCGCCTTTATTGCCCTCTAAAAAAACCTCCATAACCAATTTACATACATACTGCGAGTATGGATGTAATGTAGTAATGGGAAAATTCATGTTAACATGTAATATTTACAGTATTTTATTCATTGGGCATGATATGGTATTTAAAAATTACTGTAACTTCTTTCTACGGTGCATTGATTTCACAAAGTGCATAGCAACAAACACTATTGTTGCTATGCTTCATCATTTCATTTGCCAGTCAATCAACTCCTGCAAATGGAATTATGATTGAGAACCTGATAATACTTATTTATCCGTACTAACCACTCTATGAGTTGCTGGCACATGCACCTACATGCTGCCTAGCTGAAGACATGCGTATTGTATTTCTTTGTCATGTCCGCCTCACTATATAAGAAGTACTGGTCTAATGATTGTACCACTTTAAGGGATAACTGTATTTCATATGTGCAAGTATTTTTAGCACAGCCAACAGGGGTCAACCAATATACATTGGTCATACTTCCTGGTTGATCCTGTTGATTAATTCAAGCAGTGCTGCCACCTAGCCGGAGGCTCAAGTATCGTTTAAAAATGAAATAATTATTGAGAAATAATTATTGAGAAGCACTGTGCTGAATGTAAAACAGTGACTTACAACGTCTGCTCTCACTGGGGATGCCGACTGATTGGATGTTGTATCTTTCAGCATAAGACACGTGCTCTCTTAAAGATGCTAAATTAAGAAAATGTCTCACTCCTCAGATAAAAATGGCTCACAGCGATGCTGTGTTCCATTTGTTGAGAGCCATATACCTGTAGTATTGTGTTGGTAGCGTGTGGATTTTCAAAGTTGACCAACTTCCGGTCTATATAATCTAGCATTCACTTTTACAAACTCAAAGGCAATGCAGCAGCAGCAGAACAATCTTAAGCTTCTTCTTCTTTATTTTATGGTGGATTGCGACTAATGTTATCAGCAGCTAAAACTAGCTCGCAGTTGGACACTCGCTAGTAGTCGAAGTTGCAGTGTGAGCAAGGCAGAAAAGTAGTTAGCTCTTAGAATAACTATGTCGCTATAGCTTGGTTAATATGCAGGAAGCGGCGTGTAAATAGAGTGTTGTTTGTGGTTTTTTTTTATGTTTTTTAGAGGGATTTATAGCCAGAGTTGATGACTCCCATTACATGCATTGTTAGCCGCCTCGTCCTTACAGTTTTTCACTCTTTGGAACACACAGAAAAAGGAATTACCGTGGTGTTTGACTAGGATAAAAATTGTGGGTGATGGGCAACTTTCCAAAAAAAAAAAAAAAAAAAACTGCAGTTCTTCTTCAAAGAGTAGAATATGGTATCAACCGTGACCTTTTACTTCTACTGACTTCTTTCTTTAATCCAAACACCACTGACTGGCACATCCTGGCAGAGGTGAGCAATTCACTGCACCATAGCAACAGTTAAACAATGTCCACTCGACAGTAAAGTACAACAGTAAATTAATTATTTGGAATTCACACAGACATGCAACAGAAATTAATACAGCAGAGGCATTACTGTAATAATTTTATTATTGTAATATTGTGTTTAAAAAGAGCTGCAAATATAGTACACATATTTTTACTTCCCTGAAAGTGTCAATCAAACCAGAGCATTATTACTTTGTAATGACTTTTGATCAGGAGCATATTTATTCAGATCGGGTAACAAGCAAACCTATTCATTGGTGGCCCTTCACATAACAAAAACGTAATTTAGCATGTTGTTGGAAAGCACCATGCCATTTATTGCATATTAAAGCTTGGCGAGCCAGGCAACGAATTCATAGGAATATTAATCAATATTTATTAAAGTGTTAGACATTTTTCAAAAATCATTTTGTTGTTAGCACAACTTTACCAAATGTGATGCGTAGCACTATTATTGTGAAGGCCGGAAGTGTGTGACTGGAGGGAAAAAAGAGAGTTCTTGACTGGTGGCTGTGTTGAAACAATAGATTGTTATTAATTTGATGTTTTGGGTCCCCCTAAGAATCTCGGGGCCCAAGGCAAGTGCCTGTGTTTGCCTAATGGTAAGTCAGTCCCGGCTTTTATAACAGCTCTTGTATTGGCATAGTGCCCAAAAAGTATAAAACATTGTTATTAATTAGATGTTTTGGGTCCCCCTAGGAATCTTGGGGCCCAAGACAAGTGCCTGTGTTTGCGTAATGGTAAGTCCGTCTCTGCTTTTAATACAGCTCTTGTATTGGCATAGTGCCCAAAAAGTATAACTAACACACTCCTCAAACAAAGTACGTGTATATAACTACCACTATCTATGGTTTTTGTATAATATATATTTAAAGGGATGGTTACAACATTGTTGTTGTTCAAGCCCGACAAATATTATAGGCTATATCTTATATAATTTTGCCACCATACTGTTTCACTCTAGTCAGTTATGTTCCCAACCATAAAGAGTTGACAGTTAGAGCAGTATAGTTGCTGACTTCAACTTTATTGTCAACTTCAGTTGCAGTTACAATCCAAAGTGGCTGACTCACACTTGCCCGCTTACTTCCTCTACTCCTAAACGTTCCCCCCTGCAACATGTATTAATAAGCTGGCGTATTTACGTAACAATCATATTGAAACACATACCTTAACAAAACAGACATGCACAGCGGTTTGTGAATGACAAACACTACACATTGATGTCCTCAACACTGACCATGTGCTCAGACACACGCACGCACGCGCACACACACACACGCACACACACACACACACACACACACACACACACACACACACACACACACACACACACACACACACACACACACACACACACACACACACACACACACGCATCGAACACACACATTCTTGTATTTGTTACCTTCTTGAGAACTCAGAAAAATGCCTGCCTCTTTAGGACCATACTTTCTAGATATATAAAGATTTTTATTTACAACATCCATCCATCCATCCATCCATCCATTCATCCATTCATCCATTCATCCATTCGTCCATTCATCCATTCATACTCTTCCACATACTATGCAAATATAAAAAACATAAGGTTTTAATTGTTTTGTTTGTAATTGTTTTTGAATCTTCATGATTTACTTCAAGTTATTACAGTATGTCTCTATATACATATTTATTTGATTTTTGTATTAATTTTTGACCAAAGGGGGCAAGTTTAATTTTTTTACACACACTTGTTACTGCATATGTCGGCCAGAGGGGGAGCACTTCAAATTTTTACAAACAGGTTTTTTTCAGTAATGAATAGGGAAGTCCTTCCTTAGCTGCCGTCTTGTTTTATAATATATTGCTGCCTCTGCACCTTTCAATGTTTACTTTTGTATGCACATTAAATCGACAAAAAAATCCTGATTTTGGAGCAATGTTCACAGACTCTAGTATTTGGCTCTCTATTAGATGCAATGGTTTTCCGTATTGGGATCATGATTTCGGTCCTAACTTGTTCACCGGTCCTCATATGGAAGGTACTTTTTCTTGTTGAAGTCTCAAGAAGGGTATAAAAATACAAGAACACGTGCGCACAAACAACCACATATTATTGTATTTTCTTCCTTCTTGAGACTAGAGAAAAATGCCTACCTCTTTAGGACCACCCTTTCTAGATATATAAAGATTTGTATTCACAACATTAATAATATAAACCATCCATGCCAATATAAAAGGTAATGTTTTAGTTGTTTTTTTGTTTGTAATTGTTTTTTAATCTTCATTATTTACTTCAAGTTAGTACAGTATGTCTCTATATGTCATACTTGCCAACCTTGAGACCTCTGCATTCGGGAGATGGGGGGTGTTGGTAGTAGCGGGGGTGTATATTGTGGCGTGCCGAAAGAGTTAGTGCTGCAAGGGTTTCTGGGTATTTGTTCGGTTGTGTTTATGTTGTGTTACGGTGCGGATGTTCTCCCGAAATGTGTTTGTCATTCTTGTGAGGGTTCACAGTGTGGCGCATATTTGTAACAGCGTTAAAGTTGTTTATACGGCCACCCTCTGTGTGACCTGTATGGCTGTTGATAAAGTATGTCTTGCATTCACTTACGTGTGTCTGTAAAAGCCGCATGTATTGTGTGGCTGGGCCGACACGCCGTATCTATGGAGGAAAAGCGGACGTGACGACAGGTTGTAGAGGACGCTAAAGGCAGTGCCTTTAAGGCACGCTCCCAATATTGTTGTCCGGGTGGAAATCGGTAGAAATTCAGGAGAATGGTTGCCCCGGGAGATTTTTGGGAGGGGCACTGAAATCTGTGAGTCTCCCGGAAAACTAGGGAGGGTTGGCAAGTATGCTATATGCATTTTTATTTTATTTTGTATACATTTTTTACCAAAGGGGGCGCGTTTAAATTTCTTACACACACTTGTTATTACATATGTTGGCCAGAGGAGGAGCACTTCAAATTTTTACACACGCAGGTTTTTTTCGGGGACGAATAGGGAAGTCCTTCTTTAGCTGCTGTCTTGTTTTATCATATATTGCTGCCTGTGCACCTGTCAATGTTTACTTTTGTAAACACATTAAATCAACAACAAAAAAACCTGACTTTGGAGCAATGTTCACAGACTCTATTATTTGGCTCTGTATTAGATGCAATGGTTTTCTGTACTGGGATCATGATTTGGGTCCTAACTTGTTCACCAGTCCTAATATGGAAGGTACTTTTCCTTGTTGAAGTCTCGAGAAGGGTATAAAATTACCACAACACATTCGCACAAACACACACATATTCTTGTATTTTCTACCTTCTTGAGACTAGAGAAAAATGCCTACCTCTTTAGGACCACCCTTTCTAGATATATAAAGATTTGTATTCACATCATCCATCCCATCCATCTTCTACCGCTTACTCCCTTTTGAGGTTGCGGGGGGCGCTGGCGCCTATCTCAGCTACAATCGGGCGGAAGGCGGGGTACACCGTGGACAAGTCGGCACCTCATCGCAGGGCCAACACAGATAGACAGACAACATTCACACTCACATTCACACACTGAGGCCAATTTAGTGTTGCCAATCAACCTATCCCCAGGTGCATGTCTTTGGAAGTGGGAGGAAGCCGGAGGGAACCCAAACATTCACGGGGAGAACATGCAAACTCCAAACAGAAAGATCCCGAGCCTGGATTTGAACCCAGGACTGCAGGACCTTCGTATTGTGAGGCAGACGCACGAACCCCCCTGCCACCGTGAAGCCCGTATTCACAACATTAATAATATAAACCAACTATGCCAATATAAAAGGTAATATTTCAGTTACTTTTTTGTTTGTAATTGGTTTTTAATCTTCATTATTTACTTCAAGTTAGTACAGTATGTCTCTATATGTCATACTTGCAAACCTTGAGACCTCCAAATTCGGGAGATGGGGTAAGGGGGGTTTAGTGGTAGAGGGGGTGTATAATGTAGCGTGCCGAAAGAGTTAGTGCTGCAAGGGTTTCTGGATATTTGTTCGGTTGAGTTTATGTTGTGTTATGGTGCGGATGTTCTCCCGAAATGTTTTTGTCATTCTTGTTTGGTGTGGGTTCACAGTGTGGCGCGTATTTGTAACAGTGTTAAAGTTGTTTATACGGCCAACCTCAGTGTGCCATGTATGGCTGTTGATAAAGTATGTCTTGCATTCACTTACGTGTGTCTGTACAAGCCGCATGTATTATGTGGCTGGGCCGACACGCCGTACGGACGGTGGAAAAGCGGACAGGACGAAAGGTTGTAGAGGACGCTAAAGGCAGTGCCTTTAAGGCACGCTCCCAACATTGTTATCCGGGTGGAAATCGGTAGAAATTCAGGAGAATGGTTTCCCCGGGAGATTTTCGGGAGGGGCACTGAAATTTGTGAGTCTCCTGGAAAAATCGGGAGGGTTGGCAAGTATGCCTAAAGCATATTCATTTTATTTTTGTATAATTGTGTTACCAAAATTACGCGTTTAAATTTCTTACACACACTTGTTACTACATATGTTGGCCAGGGGGGGAGCACTTTTTTTTTCGGGGACGAATAGGGAAGTCCTTCTTTAGCTGCTGTCTTGTTTTATCATATATTACTGCCTCTGGACCTGTCAATGTTTACTTTTGTAAACACATTAAATCAACAAAAAAAAAAAACCTGACTTTGGAGCAATGTTCACAGACTCTAGTATTTGGCTGTCTTTTAGATGCAACAGTTTTCCGTACTGGTATCATAATTTGGGTCCTAACTTGCTAACCAGTCCTCATATGGAAGGTACTTTTCCTTGTTGATGTCTCAAGAAGGGTAGTGCACACACACACACACACACACACACACACACACACACACACACGCACACACACACGCACACACACACACACACACACACACACACACACACACACACACACACAGCGTTCCCACTCTCACAGGACATTGCTTCCACAATAGCCAATCCCAAAACGTGTGTATTACGTAATGGCCAATCACAAGGCAACTAGTGCATGGGGGTCATTCAGTGTCATTGACTGTACACACAAACACACAGCTTGTGTTTTTAACAACATACTTAACGGAAGCCCACATTTTCAACATCTTCACCCAATGTCTTTTCCTGAATAAAAAAATAACATATTTTCAACGAAAAATGTTACTATATAAAACATTAATAATGTACTTGGTCGAAGCCTAGTAAACATATATGAGCTTTTGAGGCTAAATAAACATAACGTACGTAGGTCATGGGATGCAGTCATGTGCTGGCGTTCCATGTAAACATCTTACACATGTGGGCGAGGCACCGCCACTCTCCATTCAAACAACCGCATTGGAGAAATGAGCAAAACAAGTCTTACAGCCCACGGACATAACGCGACATAAACACGCGCAATATACATTGTAGTAACTGTTGTTGTTACGTGATGCATTTGAGTCTTACTTACATCGATAACACGCTTTGCTGCTGCTTCCGAGTTCTTTCCGTCCGAATCTGTGCCGTATAAATGGTTACCTGTGTGTCCTCAGCCCAAACATTGTCAAATATCCGATATTATTCCTTGTGTTTCCTTTCAGCTGCTAAAGGCTGCGTCGCTATTTAAACTGCAGTACAAATATTCCTCCCACTTGTCAACGCGCCGCAAATAAACTGCCCTCTGATTGGTCGAGCTCCGATGACGTCGGAAGTTAGTATTTGTACCAATTCACGTTGATTTTATTTGTAAATGTTGCATTGTATAAATATAGGTTTATAAAATTAAAAACAACCCCCCCCCCCAAAAAAAACGTTGATTTTATTGTACGTTTACAGCAGAATAAGACAGTGGTTCTCAAATGGGGGTACGCGTACCCCTGGGGGAACTTGAAGGTATGCCAAGGGGTACGTGAGATTTATTTAAAATATTCTAAAAAATAACAACAATTCAAAAATCCTTTATAAATATATTTATTGAATAATACTTCAACAAAATATGAATGTACGTTTTATAAACTGTGAAAAGAAATGCAACAATGCAATATTCAGTGTTGACAGCTAGATTTTTTTGTGGACATGTTCCATTAATATTGTTAAAGATTTCTTTTTTTGTAAAGAAATGTTTAGAATTAAGTTCATGAATCCAGGTGGATCTCTATTACAATCCCTAAAGAGGGCACTTCAAGTTGATGATTACTTCTACGTGTAGAAATCTTTATTTGTAATTGAATCACTTGTTTATTTTTCAACAAGTTTTTAGTAATTTTTATACCTTTTTTTTTTCCAAATAGTTCAAGATAGACTACTACAAATTAGCAATATTTTGCATTGTTATACAATTTAAAAAATCGGAAACTGATGAAACTGATGACATAGTGCTGTATTTTACTTCTTTATCTCTTCTTTGCTTTGAATAGGGGGTACTTGTATTAAAAAAATGTTCACTGGAAAAAGGCTGAGAACCACTGGAATAAGACATGGACGTTGATGTCTACCTATCCATATATTTGAGGTAAAAATGTTTGTTTTTTTACATTAATGTGAAAACAATGACAAGTGTATAAACACTACAGTTTAAATCAGGGGTGTCAAACTCATTTGAGCTCAGGGGCTGCATGGAGGAAAATCTGTGCACACGCTGGCCAGACTTTAAAAAAAATCATGGCAATAAAACTAATAAATAAAGACAACTTCAGATTGTTTTCTTTATCTTACTTTGGCCAAAATAGAACAAACTACTAAAAAATATTACAATAAAAATAGAGAAAAAAATTACCGGCTGCGGTAAAATTTAGATCCATGAAGGAAAGAAGAAAGTGAATGAACGTTTATAACTTAATACATTTACATATGAATAAAAATGTGTTTCCATTTGTGTTATTTTTTTAATGAATTAAGTAACGTTTATGACAACCTTTTTCAAAAACACAATATAGTATGTGAGATATAACAGGATAATGCATACATTTGTCATTTGTTTTCAAAACACTTACAAAAAAGTGGGACCCCATTTTGACAATTCTTAGCGCCAACACTGATAGAGTATCGGTGCGTGCAAAACAGCAGCAGGCGGCTGTGGCCTGCGGGCCGGTTCCTTACTAATCAAATATCATCCCGGGGGCCATTGATAATTCATTGGCGGGCCAGATCGGGCCCGCGAACCTTGACTTTGACACCCCTGGTCTAAAGAAAGAGCACGAAAGACTGTATTCAAGTTAAATTTGAGTTACTTTTGCTGAAATGATACTCGCATACAAATAAAAGTACCAGTCTACAAATCTACGGAAGTAAAGTCATGAGCACAGGTGTTCTTTAGTGATACAACTAAAAGACATCTTTGATATCATCTTCCTGCAGAATTTATCGCCAATGAGGTTGTCCTGCCCATCATTCGCTACTGTTTCCAGGTGCAGCATTTTAATTAATATTTCATTGTATTCCGTGCTATTGTTTAAAATAAAGAACAACTACAATATTTTTGAAAAAAGAAACACTTTTTAAACTATTTAATAATTGCATTTTGTTTTTTAAAACACTCAATTGGAATTGCAAGCGCATATTTTTAACGTGGTTTGAAAAGGTAAAAAACCCACAAAAGCTCAACACGGGTAAATGTCTGTATATATTTATACCTTATTAAAATGTTAAGTCAATCTTACCCTATAAACAGTATGACATGTTTCTACCTCCCATTGTTTGCACCTTTGGAAATATTTGCACAGTTGCATCTTGTCACATATTTTCCATAATTTATATTATTTTACGATTTAAAATTCTTTTCATACTGTTTATTCTTTAATCTCTTACGTTGTTATTGTTATATTATATACTGTGCATCCGGAAAGCATTCACAGCGCTTCATTTTTTTCCACATTTTGTTATGTTACAGCCTTATTCCAAAGAGGACTACTTTTACCACCAATCAGGCCTGTATTGTAGAGTGGCCATACGGAAGCTACTTCTTAATAAAAAGTTTGCCAAAATGCACCCAAAAGACTCTCATAATGGTCTGACGAGACGAAGCTTCAACTCTTTGGTGTGAATGCCAGGCATCATGTTTGGAGGAAACCTGGCATCGCTCATCCCCAGGCCAATACCATCCCTACAGTGAAGCATGGTGGTGAGATCATCATGGTCTGGAGATGTTTTTCAGCAGCAGGAACTGAGAGATTATAGTCAAGATAGAGGGAAAGCTGGGTTCAGTAATATACAGAGACAACCTGGATGAAAACCAACGCTTCCCATCCAACCTGAATGAGCTTGAAAGATGCTGCAAAGATGAATGGGCAAAACTGCCCAAAGGTAGGTGTGCCAAGCTTATGGTATCGTATTAAAAAAAGACTGTAATTGCTGCCAAAAGTGCATCACAAAGTATTGAGCAAAGGCTGTGAAATGTACATGTGACTTTTTTTTTTTTTTTTTTTTTTAAATACATTTGCAAATAAAAAAGATTAAAAAAAACTTTACACATTGTCATTATGGGGAATTGTGTGTAGAATTTAAAGGACACAAATTAATGTATTCCATTTTGGGAAAAGGCTGTTACATAAAATGTGGAAAAAGTGAAGTGCTGGGAATACTTTCCGGGTGCACTGTATGTTTTAAGTGTATCGTGGAGAGCGGAACACGTAATTTTGATGCCGTCTGCCCTTTGGACACATTGTGAATTGACAATAAAAGACTCTTAAATCTTGTATTTTGTTACTTTCCACATGTGCTATACAGTGGTACTTATCTACTGAACTTTAACCCTATACACCACTGTAGACTACAACCACTCTCGTATTGATACAATTATATTTCTACATTTATTGTAATGCTGACATGATATTTTACAGCATTATGCACTTTACTTGTAATGTGTGTATGTATATATATATATATATATATACTGTATATATATATATATATATATATATATATATATATATATGCTTACTTGCTTATGGTTGTCCATCGAGTCCGATGACGACATCCACTTCTATCGGTGAGTTCGTTGGTGGCTGAATAGCCCTATCCTGGATGCACAGATCCTACTGCAGGTAGGGCATGTAAATGTGGTGGTGGAAACGGCAACTGTAGGTGTATTCCTCCTGAGTCTTTTCTCCTCTCTCCTGGCTGTCCTATTCTCTTCCAGCAGCCGGTTGCCATCCTGGCACAACTGACGCCAGGTGTTACGATCAGCAGCCACACCCTCCAGGGCCTCAGGTCTGATTTTACACTTCCTTAGTGCAGTCTTCAGCTGGTCTTTATATCGTTTTTTCTGCCCTCCAGCAGAGCGACGACCATGGTGTAGCTGGCCGTATAGCACTTTGCGAGGCAGGCGATCTGAGGGCATCCTTACTACGTGGCCCAGCCATCGTAGTTGGTGCAGGGTGATCATGGCCTCAATACTCCTGCAGTTGGTTTTTGAGAGTATTTCAGAATGAGGCACACGATCACACCATGTAATCCCCAGGATGCGCTGTAGGCAACGTATGTGGAACTGCTCTAGGACCTTGATGTGGCCGGTGTAGGTTACCCAGGCTTCACAGCTGTAGAGGAGAGTAGTGAGGCAGATGGCTTGATAGACAGAGACCTTTGTGTGGAGATGGAGGTTCTTGTTTTGGAAGACCCGACGCCTGAGTCTCCCAAAAGCTGCCGCTGCCTGCTTAATCCTGATCTGGACCTCACTATCAACAGTGTTGTCACTTGAAAGAATGCTCCCCAGGTATTTAAAGGATGGAACGACTGCTATTTGTTCTCCAGAAACAGTGAAGACAGGAGATGTAGATGGCTTGTTGGAGCTCCACTGGCAGACTACTTCCGTCTTGCTGGTGTTGACGGTCAGTCCCATCCTGCCGTACGCTCTCACCGCAGCAGCAATAACAGACTGGAGGTCTTGTGGGCTGTGAGATACAAGAACACAGTCATCTGCGTACTGCAACTCAACAATTCTCTCCCTTTGCAGTTTGGTGGTAGCCTGAAGCCTCCTGATATTAAAGAGGTTGCCATCTCGACGAAAGTCCACTGTCACACCGCTCCTGTCTTCAATCTCCTTGTGGAGAAGCTTGGTAACATAGCAAGAAGACGTTGAAAAGCACTGGTGCTAGTACACACCCCTGCCTTACTCCTGTATGTACAGGGAAGGGGGCAGACTCTTGACCTCCTATGGTCACTCGAGCAGTCATTCCATCATGAAACTGACGGAGGATGTTAACAAACTTAATGGGACAGCCACACCTGAGGAGGACTTCCCATAAAAGTTCCCTCTGAACCGTGTCGAAGGCTTTGGAGAGGTCAACCAAGGCCATAAAAAGGTCCTGGTGTTGTTCCCTACATTTTTCCTGCAGCTGTCTAGCTGTGAAAATCATGTCCACTGTGCTCCTACTCTTTCTAAACCCGCACTGTGATTCAGGCAGAATCGACTCAGTGATGTTATTAATCAGCCTCTGGAGCATCACTTTTGCCAGAACTTTACCGGCAACCGCAAGGAGTGAAATTCCCCTACTGTTGCCACAGACAGCCTTGTCACCCTTGTTCTTGTAAAAAGTGACTACATTGGCGTCTCTCCATTGTTGTGGGACATTCTCTTCAGCCCAGACTTGTGTGATTTACCGGTGCAATGTTCTTGTGCAGAAGTATCCTCCTTGCTTTAGCAGTTCAGCCGGGATGTTGTCATTACCGGGGGATTTGTTGTTTTTGAGGGAGCGGGTAGCTGATCGGACCTCCAGGAAGGTTGGGGGCTCGTCCAGATTGTGCATGACAGGAAATGTAGGCAGTTCATCCAGAATAGTGGGGTCTGCATCAGATTCCTGATTCAACAGGGTGCTAAAGTGTTCCGCCCATCTCAGCAAGATGCTAGATTGGTCTTTCAAGGTACACAGGCCGTCTGCTGTTTTCAGGGGAGTGATGCAGCGGTTTGTTGGGCCGTAGGTCTTCTTGACAGCATTGTAGAAGTTGTGCATGTCATTTTTATCGGCAAAGGTTTGGATCTCATGTGCCTTTTTTCTCCACCACTCATTCTGCATCCTTCTAACAGCCCTTTGCACCTCTCCTCGAGCTCTCTGCCATTTCTGCCTGGCGCTACTGGATGAAGGGTTCTCTAGAGTGGCCCTGTGTGCTCTGTGCATATCCTTCAACAGGACATGGATGGTGTCCGAGTTTTCATCAAACCAGTCTTGGTGGTACTTGCTCTTGAAGCCGATTGTTTGGGCTGCTGCCTCATAGATAGCCGAGCTGATAGAGTTCCAGTTCTGGTCAATAGAGTTCTCAGAAGAGTTCAAGGAAGACTCCACCTCCCCAAGTTTTTCAGCCAGTGAGCGGCGAAAGTTATTTCTTAGGTCAGGGTTTTCCAGGCGGGCGCAGTCTAGCTTCTTCCTTTTGGGTCTTTGCCGTCTCAAGGGGGGGCGCACTTGCATGTGGACATTGGCCATAATCAGATGATGATCTGTCCAGCACTCTGCACCTCTCATGGCACGGGTGGTGAGGACATCTTTGATGTCACTACGCCTCACTATGATATAGTCTATGAGGTGCCAATGTTTAGAACGAGGGTGCATCCATGAAGTCTTATATTTAGCCTTCTGCTGGAAGATGGTGTTGGTTATGGTTAGGTTATGCTCTGAGCAGAGAGTAAGCAATCTCATCCCATTTGAGTTAACCTGACCAACTCCATGTTTGCCAAGTACTCCACTCCATGTCCTGCTGTTCTGTCCCACTCGGGCATTAAAATCCCCAAGCAAGAAAATCTTGTCATTCTTGGGAATCCGGCAGAGAGCCTCATCAAGTGACTGGTAGAAGGAATCCTTGACCCCACTCTCAGATGGCAGGGTTGGTGCATAGGCACTGAGAATTGTGGCGTAGCGATTCCTGACCAGGGGGATACGGAGGGTCATTAGTCTCTCACTAATGCCGACAGGTGTTTCAGTGAGTCTTGGCAGCAGGGTGTTTTTGATGGCCAGTCCTACACCATGCAGGGGTAGCCTTTCCAGAAGAATGTGTAGCCCATACCTTCCTCAGTTAGAGAGCCTTCATCCAGGATCCTGGTCTCACTCAGGGCTGCAATGTCAATGTTGTAGCGATTCAGCTCTGCAGCAACCAAGGCAGTTCTCCTGTGAGGTCTGTCAGAAGTGCCGTACGAGTCCAGGAGTGTCCTTACATTCCATGTTGCCAGTTTCAAGTTGCATGATTTTCTATTTTTATTTCGACCGCGGGTATATGGAATGGCCCGATAGGTGCGGTATCCTATCCAGGCGAGATTGAGTGGGCAATTTTTAGGCCACCTTTTCTAGGCCCATCCTCAGTTGAGGTGAGCAGTGCCGTCCCTAGATAAGGCTGCTCAAACACACAGGGGTCTGCCGAAAACAGCTTCCACTCAACTGAGCTGTTAGCGACCTATACCCTGTGCTGCTGCCGTGCAGGGTTCTAGCTAAGAGCTTCCAGTCCATTCAAACCTGCTCCCGTCGCCAGAAAACCCATCGCCGTCAGACTTCAACCAGATGTAAATCCAGGTACTGTTCACCATGGTCAGAAGTGGGTACCTGCGCAAGGAGATATTTCAGTGCCAAAGGAGGTGCGCTTTCTCCAGTAGCACTATCTTCGCCACAATGAGGTAAACCCGGTGGCATGGGTGAGCCCATGACGACCAGTCCCTCGCCATGACTGCAGGAGGTTGCCGGGTCCTTATTCCTTCAAGGCCCGCCTATTGCTCACCACCAGCACATTGCTTTTCTGTTAGGGTGTGCTCCCTTAGCCTTTGCCTAAATAAGCTGAGCCACAAGGCAATGGGGCTATTTACCCATAGTTGGGGCAGGGCTGACGGGCGTCAGGGTGTGTTCCACACAATGGTGGGCCTATACGCCACATCTCTGGGGCCCACTGCTGCTCCGAGATCCCCTTCAGTTTAGTTCGGGGTCTGCAAAGACCCTTATCCGTGTGTGGCCACGATATATATATATATATATATATATATATATAGTCGTGGTCAAAAGTTTACATACAGTTGTAAATAACATGATGTCATGGCTGTCTTGAGTTCCCAATAATTTCACAACTGTAATTTTTTTGTGATAGAGTGATTGGAGCACATACACGGTGGTCTTGTTGACCACAGAACTTTCCTCCAGAAGGTTTTATCTTTGTACACCCAGCAATATGTTTGGGGCAGAAAAGGCGAGGCCTTTAATACCAGGAACACCAACCTACCGCCAAGCATGGCGGTGGTAGTAATAATGCTCTGGGCCTGTTTTGCTTCCAATAGAACTGGTGCTTTACAGAGAGTAAATGGGAAATTGAAAAAGGAGGATTACCTCCAAATTCTTCAGGACAACCTAAAATCATCATTCCGGAAGTTGGGTCTTGGGCGGAGTTGAGTGTTCCAACAGGACAATGACTCCAAACACACGTCAAAAGTGGTAAAGGAATTGATAAATCAGGTTAGCATTAAGGTTTCAGAATGGCATTCACAAAGTCCTGACTTAAACGTATGGACAATGCTAAAGAAACAAGTATATGTCAGAAAACCAACACATTTTGCTGAACTGCACTAATTTTGTCAAGAGGAGTGGTCAAAAATTCAACCAGAAGCTTGTGGATGGCTACCAAAAGCGCCTTATTGCAGTGAAACTTGCCAAGGGACATGTAACCAAATATTAACATTGCTGTATAGATTTGGTCACTTTTATAGTAGACCCATATTAAATTCATAAAAGAACCAAACTTCATGAATGTATATATATATATATATATATATATATATATATATATATATATATATACTGTATATATATGTGTGTGTGTTGGTGTGTGTATATACACACACACACATTGTATATATATATATAGTGTTTAGTAACAAATAAGACATTATCGTGCTTGATGTGCCTGCATTTAGTCTGTGTGAACCACGTGCAGGTTTTAATGCCAGTGTGTGTATTTTGTCCCTCTAACAGGAAAGCAGATAGTGTAACAGTAAATAAAACACAGTATGTAAGCACAGGCTAAAGGTTGTGGTTAGTCAATTTGCATTGCTTTGGTTCACAACAAATGAAAGTCTTCTTTTCTTAATGTTTTATGTGTCTTTTGTGGGTTGCCATATAAATACATAAGGGTCAACACATGTCTAACATTTTTCAACATCGACAACAATGTAATCTGATTATAGTAATGTTACGTAACAGGTTGCACACGTAATCCGGGACAAATAGTTCCCTCCATGAAGAAACAAAACTTTGTCACTTGGGCCCTCCTTGGCTGAGCTCCATGTCTGCCCAGTGATTCTCGGAACCACGTACTGCCGTCCAAGCGGGCTGAATGCCTTTTAAAGGAGCTGCTACACTGACAAAAAACAAAAGAGTCTCATTAATATTTTGCAACAGGGGTGCATTAATATGGATAAACTGCAGAGTTTACATTAAGCCAATGAGTTTTACAGTTTGTAGAATGCGTGTTGCTACAGATTCATATGGCCCCTTTGGTCTCGGTTTACCTGAAACATAAAATGTGATAAATTGGGGGTGCACTATCAACCTTAGCCGCCAATTGGCAGTTGTGTCAAATTTCTTAAAATGTTTTTTCCAACTTTGATCACAGCGTCGGTTGCTAGTTAGAGTAGCGCTTACCGTCCTTTTCAGCAGACGGCATTGCAAAAATGATTAGGCCCCCCACTTTGACTAACGCGAGGTCCATCTAGTAATGGGGCCGCCCCTATTGTAGATTTAATGGTACAAAGCTCCGCTCTCAGGAATCAGACAGTGTATGGAATAATGAGATGACCAACATATGCTGTTGATGCGGTGAATATGATAAGCATTATATAGCGGTGGTCAATAAAAGTGCATTGTGACTACCCAGCCCTGCTTATCTCCACCTCCCTGACACAGGTAAGTGCACACCTTTTCATCACGTCCATACAAGCACACGCCTATGGCCACGCTACCAGTGGCTCTAGACACACACTACAGTGCTTCTCACCTATAGTCATGTCTTCTACACAGGGCTTAACCCTAACCGCCCCATTGACCAAAAAATGATTAGTATTTGACATCCACGCCCACTGCGCTATTCCAATGGACAGAAACAGAAAGTTATAAAAACACACGAGAAAATTGCTCCAAAACTGCACTGTCATGATTACATGATACAACATTTTGCATATTGACTACATTGTATTACATGCAAAACATATAGGAAACAAAAATAGCATTATTTGTTGGGGCACTGCCCCAAGACTTATTCTGCAGTCACGGCTGCTGTGTTTCAGTTAAAGTACCAATGATTGTCACACACACACTGTAGGTGTGGCAAAATTATTCTCTGCATTTGACCCATCACCCTTGATGGGTCACACACACACACACACACACACACACACACACACACACACACACACACACACACACACACACACACACACACACTCTTGTATTTATCTGTATAATGCCTACTTCTTTAGGACCACCCTTTCTAGATATACCGTTTTTCCTTGAATTGCCGCCGGGGCGCTAATTAATTTAAAACCTTTTCTCATTTCTGCGCTTACCAAAGGCATGCGGTAAAAGTAAGCATGCGCTAATTATTTTAAAACCTCTTGTCACGCCGGCACTTACCAAAGGCATGCAGTAAAAATTTGAGTGTGATGTAAGCTTGGACCTTAAATCCTACTGAATAGCTCTTAATCTTCTTCCCTCTATGCGATTTTAAATTACCGGTATAGAAATCAGCCTCCTCCATTTTGAAAATGATGACAGGGTAAGTGTCACCCGTGACGTCACGAGTTTGACCAGGCAGTAATACTAAGCATGCGCTAATTATTTTGTGAAGCGAATTTGACCCGGCAGTAATTCAAGGCAGGCGCATACTATATGCCCTGCTGCAATTCAAGGAAATACGGTATACATATACGTATATTTGTATTTACAAAATAATAATACATACATATTTTGCAAATATAAAAAAAAACTTGTGAAAAATGAGTTGGAATTTCACAGGAAAAAGGTCACAACTTCACAAGAAAAACCTAGAATTTTGGCAATATTATGATAAAAGTCAAAATTTTACTAAAGGCAAGAGAAACTTTTACAAGAAAAACTGAACATTTGTGCAAAATTAGGATAAAAGTAGGAATTTTACTCAATATCAGTCACAATTTTACAAGAAAAGCTTAACATTTTGGCAATTTTGTGAAGAGAGTCTTAATTTTACTCGACAAAAGTCACAATATTTAAAGAAAACGTACACATTTTGGCAATTTTATAATAATGCTCTGAATTTAACTTGGCAAAATTATGACAAAAGTCATAATTTTACAAAAAAAAATTCACTATTTTGCCAGAACAAAAAAATGGGCAATTTTGTGATAAGTCAGAATTTTATATGACAAATGTCACCATTTTGCATTAAAAAGTATCATTTTGCATAAAAGAGTAATAATTTTATGAGAAAATATTGCAATATTACAGAAACATAAATATTAATAGAAATAGTTCCCAATTTTATAAGAAAAAAGTCGACACATTGTGAGAAAAAGACTGCTTTTAGCAAAAAAAAAATGTTTTTGAATTTTTTGTTTGGAATTGTATATATATATATATATATATATATATATATATATATATATATATATATATATATATATATATATATACACACACACACATATATATGTATATATATATATATATAAGTAAACATTGATTGATTGATATACACATATATATATATATATATTTTCCTTTTATTTATTTATTTAAAAAAATGAAATACAATAATATTAATTTTTGCCAACGGTGGGGCATTTCAATTTCTTACACAAATTTATTACATATGTTGGCCAGAGGGGGAGCACTTCCAAATTTTACACACACTTGTTATTTCATATGTTGACCAGAGGGAGAGCACTTTTAAAACTGACACACAGTCAATTTGAAAAATCCCTAATTTTTGGGACCACCCTAATTTTGATAGACTTCATCAGTGGTGCAAATAAGACATTCTTTATTAAATGCAATGGATTTCCATACTGGGACCATAATTTTGGTCCTAACTTGTTCACCGGTCCTCATACTGTATGGAAGGTACTTTTTCTTGTTGGTGTCTCAAGAACGGTAGAAATACAAGAACAAACACAGACACACACACACAGACACACACCCACACACACACATACACAGACACACACACACACACACACACACACACACACACACACACACACACACACACACACACACACACACACACACACGCACACACACACACACACACACACACACTATCAGATGAACCCAGCAAAAGAGGGAACAAAGAACCATGTGCTGCCTTTTCCAAGAACTGAATGACTTACCAAGGACTGGCTTGGAGGGAGGGCTTAGGGGAGGAGACTTAGACAAACAATCTGGAGTCAAGCGTGTCGTTTGGCGGGAGAATGTGTTGGTGGGAGGTTGAGGTATCATGTTCTTAAACTGATAAAAACCAAAAAAAACAGCTAGAAGCTCAGCTCTATCAACAGATCACTCTACTTGCACTTCCAAAGTGTATTAAATGCTACAAAATACTATACATCAGGTCAAATGACCTTTGCATAACGTTACTCAAATTGTATTGACAACATGTCTGATTTATTCATGCGTATAGGTCCATGCTTCCTATGTGTGTGTTTACAGTGTGTGTGTGTGTGTGAGTGTGTGTGTGGGTGTGCTGACATTTTCCTTGTTGGTTCAGCAACATTCTATCCTGCCAGACACGTGAGACAAAAAGAGGAAAGTGATTTGCTGAGACGAGACGAGCCTGATCACTTCCTTCAAGGTCAAGAATGCAATCGTTCCGTCACCCCGGAGATGAAGGCGTCGTTCAGACAAGGAGTGGGGAAGGGCTGTGTCAGCCAATCAGGGGGAAGCTTGCGCCACACATACCAAAAGTCACAAATATACATTACTCCCGCCCACCAAGGTGGAGTCCTGCAAGAGGTGTTTAGGTCATGGAATGCACTAAGGAACGTAGCACACTAGCTCCTTGCACACTTACTGTAAATGCCATTTGTTTATGAAACAATAGTGTCATTTAAAAAACAACAACTATGTGGTTATATTACAGCAGGGGTCAACAACGCGGTGCCCGCGGGCACCAGGTAGCCCGTAAGGACCAGATGAGTAGCCCGCTGGCCTGTTCTAAAAATAGCTCAAATAGCAGCACTTACCAGTGAGCTGCCTCTATTTTCTAATTTTATTCATTTACTAGCAAGCTGGTCTCGCTTTGCTCGACATTTTTAGTTCTAAGAGAGACAAAACTCAAATAGAATTTGAAAATCCAAGAAAATATTTTAAAGACTTGGTCTTCACTTGTTTAAATAAATTCATTATTTTTTTTTACTGTGCTTCTTATAACTTTCAGAAAGACAATTTTTGAGAAAAAATACGTTAAAAATGATTTTAGGATTTTTAAACGCATATACCTATTTACCTTTTAGATTCCTTCCTCTTCTTTCGTGACAATTTAAATCAATGTTCAAGTAAATTTATGGCTGTTGAGTAAGTATGCCCTTCATTCTCTCATGTACAATGTGATCAGAGTCAATATGATTGTGTTATTAATTTATAAATTGGGCACAGTGACACTTTGGCTCTGAATTTAAGAGTATAGGCTATGTGATTTATTTATAAAGCAAAACGGACCAAATTTGCCACAACATTAACAACAACAAGATTGATTTTACAAAAATAATTTTAAAGACTGGGTGCTCAGCATTATTCGTGAGCACCCATGTATTCGGCGCCTATGAATGTAAGCGTGCAGGTGTTGTTAGTTTGCAATGTCACTGCAAGTTCAAGACTGGTATGGTTAACAAAAGATGCACTCTCTGAGTCTGCAACAGCCTAAAAGCACGCCACAGGCCTGAGATGAATTTTTGGTCGTCATGTTTCTCTGGCAATAGTGAGATTTTTAAAGCACGTGTTGCTTTCAGCTGAAAGCACTTTAGAAAATTGCTGCCACCCAATCAGAAGAAACACATGGATGGAACGGAAGGAGGAGGATAAACGTTGGGCCTCATGTGGTCTATGAAGCATGAACCAGGATGTGTGCAGCCCACAAAGCATCATGCGGGCCTCAACATGGCACTTGGTGTCATGTAATGTTTTCTAAGCTCAATGGTGCCCTGAAGAGTGTGACCAAAGTGTTCCCCCCACGTGGGCTCGAGGCCACGTGGAGATAAGAACGGTACGTTCTGTTGTTATGCACTCAGTGGCACACGCCATCAAGACGGGAGTATGGTGACAAAACAAAACATACTATTAAATCCATTTACACGCTTTCATATTATATGTCTAACCCAGATTGGATTTTGACTTTATTTTTAAAACAGGATCAGTACATATCAGGATCAGTACATACTTACTTACTTGCAAGTTAAAAAAAAAAAAAAAGAACAAATATATTACTTTATTCATGTTAGCATGTAAGACATCTAGAAATAGTGGCGTTATACTGTATCATTTAAATATGTTAGTATTGCACAATTTTAAAAAGTTCCCTTTGGACCACTTTAATTTAAAACACAAATAAAATGTTAAACAGGACATATAAGTAAGGGGTCCCCGCTCCATCTCTCCATCGGGTAGGGCGTCCTTGGCCTGGAAAACTTTGAAGTTCCCTGGTCTAGACTCTTAAACTGTACATCGTGAAATTATACAATTCAGCTGTATTTACACACTGATTGATTGCGAAAGTAAGGCAAAAGTCAGCACAATGCAAGCCTGCAGTACAGTGTATTGCACACACTTGCACGTGCAGCACATTTTCACAATATTTCAAAAGAAGCCTCCTTTTCCCTAAATGTAGTTAAAGTGAATAACTATGAGTCGACTTGATTCATTCACAAAAGCATCATTTTTCTTGTATCAGCTGTATATATATATATACCATATATTTATATATATGCTGTATATATAAATATGCCGTATTTATATATATACACACGTATATATATTTATATATATATATACACATACACACAGGGGTTTGCTTTACAAACTTTCAGTCCCACCTAATACATAATTCACCAGCCACCACTGATTATGATGCATTCTCATTTTAGGCAAAACATAAGACAATACTCTCTTAAGAGTACAACTGTAACCAGGAGTAAGTCTTCAAGTAACAATATTCAAATAGTAACTTTGTTGGGTAAGACAGACTTTGGTTTAATTCTGAATCCAGTGAAACAGATTGGTGGTTTTAGCTGATATAACACTTTCAGGTGTTTATATATTTTAAGTATTTGGCAGACACCTTTATCCAAAGCAACATACATGAAAAATACATATAGAACAATCACTGTAAACATGATCGTTTACGGGAAGAATGTAATAGAAAATATCAATACAAAGTGTCAAAACAGAATAAACTCTTTGCTGTTGTAGCAACAGAGATACAGTCTATTGGTCTGTAAAATATGTAGATATCTAGTATATTCATACATTGTTTACGTAGGATATACACATGTATATATAACCTAATCATATTGTTTCTTCAACTTATTAAAAATAGCTGACCGTTTTTCCCCCCTTCTCTGGGATTATTATTCCCAGTTTTGATTTTGGACATCTGGTCACTTATAGCATCCATCCATCCATCCATCCATCCATCCATCCATCCATCATCTTCCGCTTATCCGAGGTCGGGTCGCGGGGGCAGCAGCCTAAGCAGGGAAGCCCAGACTTCCCTATCTCCAGCCACTTCGTCTAGCTCTTCCCGGGGGATCCCGAGGCGTTCCCAGGCCAGCCGGGAGACATAGTCTTTCCAACATGTCCTGGGTCTTCCCCGTGGCCTCCTACCAGCTGGACGTGCCCTAAACACATCCCTAGGGAGGCGTTCGGGTGGCATCCTGACCAGAAGCCCGAACCACCTCATCTGGCTCCTCTCGATGTGGAGGAGCAGCGGCTTTACGTTGAGCTCCTCCCGGATGGCAGAGCTTCTCACCCTATCTCTAAGGGAGAGCCCCGCCACCTGGCGGAGGAAACTCATTTCGGCCGCTTGTACCCGTGATCTTATCCTTTCGGTCATGACCCAAAGCTCATGACCATAGGTGAGGATGGGAACGTAGATCGACCGGTAAATTGAGAGCTTTGCCTTCCGGCTCAGCTCCTTCTTCACCACAACGGATCGATACAACGTCCGCATTACTGAAGACGCCGCACCGATCCGCCTGTCGATCTCACGATCCACTCTTCCCCCACTCGTGAACAAGACTCCTAGGTACTTGAACTCCTCCACTTGGGGCAGGGTCTCCTCCCCAACCCGGAGATGGCACTCCACCCTTTTCCGGGCGAGAACCATGGACTCGGACTTGGAGGTGCTGATTCTCATTCCGGTCGCTTCACACTCGGCTGCGAACCGATCCAGTGAGAGCTGAATATCCCGGCCAGATGAAGCCATCAGGACTACATCATCTGCAAAAAGCAGAGACTTAATCCCGTGGCCACCAAACCGGCCACTTATAGCATATATAATAATATTCTATTACTGTTAAGTCAACTACGTGTCCTTTGTCATAGTTATACGTATGTAAAAAAAAACGCGTGAAAATCAGTGGTATTCAGTGAGATAAAATGCGCTGACAGTTCATTGCTCCTACCAAATGAATTGCACTGAGTAGAGTGGATCACCACTCCAAGATGGCGGCTGCGCGTCTCGTCTCGTCAGCGCCAGTAGGCAGTGGCGCTCCATGCTGCATACCTGCAGGACCGCAAGCGAGGTCGCAGAGAAAATGTGGACTGGATTTGAGTGATGTGGGCTTTTTCTATATGAACAAGTGGAATGGACTGGATACCGACGCACTGAAGGGGCTCGCTGCCTCGCTATGAAGTGAGGGGAAACCGTGAATAATGACAGGTTATATGATTATTTATTTTAGACTTTTATTTTGGCCACTTTAAAATGAATATTTCGGCATGTATTTGTAAAAAAAACAAAAATAAAATAAATAAAAATAAAATAAAATATAACGCCAAATTATTTAAGGGGGCTTAATAAGATATTAGGGGGGCTTGAGCCCACCTAAAATAGGCCTAGTGACGCCCCTGACATCCACAAATATATATACATTCATCTTGACAAGATCTCAGTGATTTTGTTAATTTACACGGTGTTCCTGTGAATAATATACTCCAGTGGTTGTTTACCATCGGACTGGTGCCCATTGTTGGGCCCCGAGCACTCCCTAAAGCCGCCAATAAACACGGTTTTCAGCTTTGGTCTGTATGGGCCGCAGCGGTACTCAGTTTTAATACACCTTTTCACCACTTGTGGCACTAATTACAATATCACACAAACAGGAGAAATCTGGAGTATGAAAAATATGACTCAACTAGTGAAGCTGTATTTTCATTTGCACTTGACAGTTTGGCTTGGAAACATCCATCCATCCATTTTTTAACGTTTGTCCCTTTTGGAGTCGCGGGGAGTGCAGGAGCCTATTTTAGCTGCATTCGGGCGGAAGGCGGCGTACACCCTGGACAAGTCACCACCTCATCCCAGGGCCAACACAGATAGACAGACAACATTCACACTCACATTCACACACTAGGGCCAATTTAATGTTGCCAATCAACCTATCCTCAGGTGCAATGTTTATGGAGATGGGAGAAAGCCAGAGTTCCGCACCACATCCAGCTGTATAATCACTCACCATAAAGCAAGAGATGATATCTGTTTATTACCTGACTGCTTCTATGTTAGCTACTTCTCTTTCTCTGTAATGTGTATTTTCTGCTATATCTACTCTCTATTTTATGCTGCAGGTGTTACATATACTGTAATATTCCATCCATCCATCCATCATCTTCCGCTTATCCGAGGTCGGATCGCGGGGGAAACAGCCTAAGCAGGGAAACCCAGACTTCCCTCTCCCCAGCCACTTCGTCTAGCTCTTCCCGGGGGATCCCGAGGCGTTCCCAGGCCAGCCGGGAGACATAGTCTTCCCAACGTGTCCTGGGTCTTCCCCGTGGCCTCCTACCGGTTGGACGTGCCCTAAACACCTCCCTAGGGAGGCGTTCGGGTGGCATCCTGACCAGATGCCCGAACCACCTCATCTGGCTCCTCTCGATGTGAAGGAGCAGCGGCTTTACTTTGAGCTCCTCCCGGATGGCAGAGCTTCTCACCCCATCTCTAAGGGAGAGCCCCGCCACACGGCGGAGGAAACTAATTTCGGCCGCTTGTACCCGTGATCTTATCCTTTCGGTCATGGCCCAACGCTCATGACCATAGGTAAGGATGGGAACGTAGATCGACCGGTAAATTGAGAGCTTTGCCTTCCGGCTCAGCTCCTTCTTCACCACAACGGATCGGTACAACGTCTGCATTACTGAAGACACCGCACCGATCCGCCTGTCGATCTCACGATCCACTCTTCCCTCACTCGTGAACAAGACTCCTAGGTACTTGAAGTCCTCCACTTGGGGGCAGTGTCTCCTCCCCCAACCCGGAGATGGCATTCCAGGCGAGAACCATGGACTCTGACTTGGAGGTGCTGATTCTCATTCCGGTCGCTTCACACTCGGCTGCAAACCGATCCAGCGAGAGCTGAAGATCCCGGTCAGATGAAGCCATCAGGACCACATCATCTGCAAAAAGCAGAGACCTAATCCTGCGGTCACCAAACCGGAACCCCTCAACGCCTTGACTGCGCCTAGAAATTCTGTCCATAAAAGTTATGAACAGAATCGGTGACAAGGACAGCCTTGGCGGAGTCCAACCCTCACTGGGAATGTGTTCGACTTACTGCCGGCAATGCGGACCAAGCTCTGGCACTGATCATACAGGGAGCGGACCGCCACAATAAGACAGTCCGATACCCCTTACTCTCTGAACACTCCCCACAGGACTTCCCGAGTACTGTAATATTGTACATGGTAATTGTTATATATTGTATATATTATATAAAGATATAATATATCAGTATGTATCATATACGGTATATATGATATGTAAATATTATATGTATGTTTTGTTTTATATTGCTACTACGGTACATTTTTAGTCTACTTTATCCTTTCCATCGTTTGTAACTGAGCTATTGTGTGGAACAATTTCCCTTGTGGATCATTAAAGTTGGTCTAAGTCTAAAAGGTTTTAAATATTTTTTAGGGGAGATAGATCAGTGTTGGCTTCACGGTGGCAGAGGGGTTAGTGCATCTGCCTCACAATACGAAGGTCCTGCAGTCCTGGGTTCAAATCCAGGCTCGGGATCTTTCTGTGTGGAGTTTGCATGTTCTCCCCGTGAATGCGTGGGTTCCCTCCGGGTACTCCGGCTTCCTCCCACTTCCAAAGACATGCACCTGGGGATAGGTTGATTGGCAACACTAAATTGGCCCTAGTGTGTGAATGTGAGTGTGAATGTTGTCTGTCTATCTGTGTTGGCCCTGCGATGAGGTGGCGACTTGTCCAGGGTGTACCCCGCCTTCCGCCCGATTGTAGCTGAGATAGGCGCCAGCGCCCCCCGCGACCCCAAAAGGGAATAAGCGGTAGAAAATGGATGGATGGATATAATTATTGAATCTGATTAAAATTGATGTGCTCCATAATGAGACTACAAAAAACAAAAACAGCAACACGATAGAAATGAAAACATTTTTGTACATTTATACAATTAGAAACACACGTCACATGCTGCCAATTTACAGTACAAAACATTCTTCAGATGGAAGGGAACACATCTACACTTCAATAAAGAAAAACAAGCTCAAGCAGTAGATAAGTACTGTATAAAATATTCTTAAAATAATTAACATCCAAATCTCTACAAAAAAACAAATTATATAAAAAACATAATGCCAAAAATAGGCTACCCTCATACCCTCATGATTGTGTCAGTTGATGGAAAAGTTCTGCAGAAAGAAATACCGCAGAGTATTGCAACAAGACATGCGCCTACATTGTGTTCTCACAAGTAAGAAATACATAGTTGGATTGTTTTCCGTTTTCCAATCACATGCCGCTGATGAGCTGCAGTGAAAATGTTAAAAATACTGTTTATATTTTTTTAGAATAACAGAGCTTTTTCAAGTAAAGCTAAAATACACAAGTTTTCTGTCACTGGAGTGCATTACTTTTCACACAAAACTCTTGTAAAAACAGCTAGGCACCTTCCAAACACACACAAAAAAGTAATACAAATAGTTTCCATTTAGAGAATAAATGTAGTTCATGTAAACCATAGTGTCCAAACTTTTTCCACTGAGGGCCGCAGACTGAAAAATCAAAGTATGCGGGCGCCATTTTGATATTTTTCTTTTTTAAAAGCAATACAATAGTTTTTATTTTAATTTTTACCTTTATGGCTTTCCTCAAGTTTGGTCCCCGGTCTTCGGAAGGGTCTGAGTCATAAAAAAGTTAGAAATAAGTCATAAATGATGTTTTATGTTTATGGCCTTTATGTCAAAACCCTCATTTATATGGCAAACACACAAACTATGCAACATTTGTCCCCAAAACATTTAAAAACTGAATATTTGACGTGAAGTATTTGGAACCCTAAATAGGTCAATAATTCATAACAATAAAAAAGAATAAGTGTTGAAAATAAGCCAAATGTATATTTGTATTTTTTAACTTAACGCTTAAGGATGTAGATCTCTTTGAAAATAAGATTTTATAATTTTTTTCATACTTTTTTGTTTGTTTGATGCCTTTTTTGTGAAAGAAAACTTTGTTTCGCACAAAATATGCAATATTATCCCCCCAAAATATTTGAAAGTGAAATTGTTCCAGTGAAGTAATTGGAGCCTTCAGCACGTCAATAACAGTCCGCATGGCAGCTTTGTGTTATGAGTGTCAACACTGCACCTTTTGCTTGTTACATGTCACTCTTTACTCTTTTATTACACTCTTTTATGTTTTACATTTTTATTATAGTATTTTTTAGAATGGGCCGGGGGCCATTAACAAATTAGCTGGGGCCCACAAATGGCCCTCGGGCCGCACTTTGGTCACGCCTGATGTAAACAATATGTTTTCAGGTGATTCATGTGTTCATGGTTGTTCCAAGTCATATATGCTTTCCTGTCAGGAAGAACAGAGGTCGGTCCTCCTTGGCGTTTGCGGTCTGGAATTCATCGCTGAGCCTGAACCTCCATTCCTCTTCCAGTTCCAGCCTGCCAACTGTCTGCCGTAAGGAGCTGCGATCTTCACTGATCACACACAGAGTCGCACCTGCAAGCAGAAGGAATGATACTAGGAATGTAACGGTATTGGAGATACCAAGGTATTACGGTATCTAAGTCTTCAAAATAATGCTGTGACGCCTGGCGGTATCAAACAAAAACTTGGTGTGTAGTTTTTGTCTGGCGCTTTAGCATTGGCCGGGTCTGAAAATAAACTACATCTCCCAGAATCTTCTGCACAGCGTGGGGGCGGCAAGTGGGGGCGTGGAAGGCTGTAAGCAGAAAAAGGAAGTGTGTTCGTAGTCCAGCCATCCTTTTTTTCTACCGCAGTCGTTGAGAGAAATTGTTTTTAGGACATTTCCTGAAAAATGTCATCAAAATCTATCTATAATTGTTTGAGTTATGTTTAAGGATGGGAATTGATAAAATTATTACGGTTCTGATTTTACTTTTGATTCTGCTAAACGATTCGGGTCTTTATTGATTCTCTTGTCAATTCGTATTTGTAAAAAAAAATAACAAAGGTGAGTTTAGTTTGGGGTAACATGACCTTACAAAGACTACAGTATGGTCTTAAAAGGCAGAGTGTAGAAAAGAAAAACATTTTTGAAAATAAATCTAAGAAATAAATATTCTTCTGTAGAAAAATCTTTTGTCATCTCCCTAAAAACATACTGGTGAAAGTTAAAAAACAATACTATCATGTAAAAGCTTGTTTAGATGTACAAGCTGAAAGTAATATATGACATGGATCAATAACATGCAACACACGATATTTCTAGCTTTTTTTCGATATAAAGTTGATGTTTATTGCTTGCAGCTTATAAAAAAACATCAATTGAAAATCTCAAGAGAATGTGGGTTTTCAAAAAAATCAAGCCATGATCATCAAATTTATAATAAATAAAGGCTTGACATATCTCACTTTGCCTGTAATGAGTTTATATCACATATTAGATTCACATTTGAAGTTTATTTGCTGACATAAATTGACTTCTACACGATATTCTTATATTGTGAGTTTCACCTGTATATATATATACTGACTGAGTGAAAATGTGGTTGGAGGAAACATGCAACTTTTTTCTGACTTCATTTGAACATTCTCTAACAAAGGAGAATCTAGTGTGGCAAACGAGTGCAAGCTTTTGACCTCAAACTTAGTCGCTGCTCGGTGTCATCCATGTGAGTGGTACTCTTCCCTGCCGCGGTGAAAGCTAGCGGCTGACGCGAACTTGAGCCCTCACTATCCGCCTCCAAACCAGTCAGAATATGTCTCCTCATGCTCGTCTAATCTGCTCAGTAGCCTTGTGGTTAGAGTATCCGCCCTGAGATTGGTAGGTTGTGAGTTCAAACCTAGTCATGGCAAAAACTATAAAATGGGACCCATTATCACCCTGCTTGGCACTCAGTATCAAGGGTTGGAATTGTGGGTTAAATCACCAAAATGAGCTCCGAGCGTGGCCACCGCTGCTGCCCACTCCTCCCCTCACCTCCCAGGGGGTGGAACAAGGGGATGGGCCAAATGCAGAGTAATTTCACCACACCTCGTGTGTGCGTGACTATCAGTGGTACTTTGACTTTAACTTTAATTGAGAAGGCATTTCTTTCAATTTAACAGGTAACAGCTACAACGGTGTAGGCAGTGTTTTGTTAGTGTAAGTTGTGTTTGCGCCTAATAGACTGCTGCTGCCTTGACGCGGTTCAAAAATGCTACATTCATTTATTGTTATTACATGCTGTGTGTTTAAATGTTTCACCATATTGTTGGTATTTCTTCCTCTTGATGAAATAGCAACCTTAAAATTATTACAAGTAGCGCTGTTGCGTTTTTTTTCTTGTAAAATGCCGGCAAACTCTCAATCGCTTTTTCCGCCAGAGCACCGCCATGTTGCTGTCTGACGTCACTACACACGTTGCATAATGACGTCATTGCCGCCCGCAGGAATCGTTAGAGAAATCATTTGAATAAATGGCAAGCGATTCCAAGGAATTGATACACTGGAAACTGGTTCGAAACAAGAACTGTTTGTTCTGGAAATCAAAGCGCACCACTTTTGTCTGGAGTGTTTCCAAGAGACACAAAACTCACCGAGCACCGCACAGAGGAAAATCAGGCAAAAATACATTGTGGGAAATACCAGTAAACTGAAAAGCTACTTAACAAATCCTCAATCCATCCATCCATTATCTCTCGCTTTGGTGGAGCCGAAGCCCATTGCAGCTGCACTTAAGCGGATGGCAGTGTACACCCTGGACAAGCCGACACTTCATAAACCCTCACCCAGAAAAGATATTTGAAGCCAGTGAAGCTAAACGTCGGTTTTTGAAGTATTCACATTATTAAAGGGGAACATTATCACAATTTCTGAAGGGTTAAAACCAATAAAAATCAGTTTCCAGTGGCTTATTTTATTTTTCTCAAAATTTTACCCATCACGCAATATCTCGAAAAATGGCTTCAAAGTGCCTGATTTTAACCGTCGTTATATCCACCCGTCCATTCATCTGTGACGTCACAGCGTGATCACACAGAAACAAACATGGTGGATAGCACAGAAAGGTATAGCAATATTAGCTCGGATTCGGATTTCAGCGCCGTAAGCGATTCAACAGATTACGCATGTATTGAAACGGATGGTTAGAGTGTGGAGGCAGGTAGCCAAAACGAAATTGAAGAAGAAACTGAAGCTATTGAGCCATATCACGACAGACAGCGGCACGGGAGGAAGCGAGGACGAATTTGGCGATCGCCTTCCAACCAACGATTGGTATGTGTTTGTTTGGCATTAAATGTGGGTGGAGGGAAAGGCTGGATGAAAATATAGCTACAAATGAGGCATAATGATGCAATATGTACATACAGCTAGCCTAAATAGCATGTTAGCATTAATTAGCTTGCAGTCATGCCGTGACCAAATATTTTTGATTAGCACACTCCACATAAGTCAATAACATCAACAAAACTCACCTTTGTGCATTCATGCACAACGTTATAAGTTTGGTGGACAAAATGAGACAGAGGAGGAAGTGGCATAAATCATATCCAGGGGGTTTACCTCGCTCGTCTGCGGGAAGAGACTGCCGTCGTCCCTGAATAGCTCGCACTTGGACAGATTCAGTGGTGGTCTATTTTCCAATATTGCAGATTTCGTTGACTTTATCGTTGGAAATGCATCTGCTTTGATTGTCGCAGGATATCCACACATTCTTGTGTGGATATTGGAAAAATAACAGAGCTGATTTGACTTGGTGCGTGTAATAAGATTGCGAAAATGGCAGATTGCTTCATGTTGTGACGTCACGGCTGAAAGGTCATCGCTCGACAGGCTATCAATTGAAAGGCGTTTAAATCGCCATATTCACCCTTTTAGAGTTCGGAAATCGGTTAAAAAAACATATGCTCTTTTTTCTGCAACATCAAGGTATATATTGACGCTTACATAGGTCTGGTGATAATGTTCCCCTTTAAAAGTTGAATTGTTAGTTGACTTTTATGAGAAACATAATTTTCCTAACCGATATGTCCACTACGGAGGACACTGCTTCTCGTAAAGTAAAAGTTGTAAGACACTAAAGTAGGGATGGAACTAACGACTATTTTGATAGTCAACAAGTCATTGACTATCTTAAGGATTAGCCGATGAGTCGGACTATAAAACCTACACATATTGAATGCTCTAATAGTCAACAAGTCATTGACTATTTTAAGGATTAGTCGATGAGTCGGACTATAAAGCCTACACATATTGAATGCTCTAATTTAGCCATCAACTTTTAAATTCAGCTTGAGATATTTTAGGCATGTGATAAGGTAACAAATATGACTAATTTGTTCATAAATAATTATTTATATGGTAACTATGCAGCTCATTGGGCTGTTACAAAACATTTAATGACTATTCAACTTTTTTCCATATAGATATTAGGAACAAAATATTTTTATGTAAAAAAAAGGACAGTTAAAATAGCAGCAATAACAATAAAACAACAAATAAAAAAATGGTAAATGGTTGTACTTGTTTAGCACTTTTCTACCCATTTTTAAGGAGCCCAAAGCGCTTTGACAGTGTTTCCACATTCACCCATTCACACACACATTCACACACTGATGGCGGGAGCTGCCATGCAAGGCGCTAACCAGATCCCATCAGGAGCAAGGGTGAAGTGTCTTGCTCAAGGACACAATGGACGTGACTAGGAGGGTAGAAGGTGGGGATTGAACCAGTAACCCTCAGATTGCTGGCACGGCCACTCTCCCAACTTCGCCACGCCGTCCCACAACAAAACTAACTTGTTCAAACCCCCCCCCCCAAAAAAACAAGTATTTTGTGATGATGTGTTTAAAAAGATGCACATTGATATATTATTGATTAACTCATGGCATTTTCAGCATTCTAATATACTCGATGTCGATGATTGTATCATTGATTAATTCTTAACATTTTAGTTATGTAATAGATTCTATGTTTAATCTTATGATACATGTGAATTGGTGCCTAAGGTTTAGTGTGTGTGTGTTTGCGTGCATGCGTGTGCATTTGCGTTTGTTATTGTCTTTCTTCACTGTATTGCAAATTGACGATGCTTTAAAAAGTACTTAATGCTTAATGTCCCACAGATATAGTGTCAGAAAAACAAGATATGCTTTGCAAAATGAGCAAGGTTTTCATATTTCTAACAAGAGTAAGAGGAAATATTCCCACACTTCACATGTGTTCACCTGCGATGTTGATGCAAGTGGTGGCGCTGACTCGGGTCCCCTGGAAAAACAGGAGTGATGACGTCACAATTATGTCGACAAACTTATTTGTTGGCGACAAATTTTATTGTCGACAATGTTGCAAAACCGTTGCACCCCTAGACTAATCTGAACACTATTTCATTATTGTTACACTGGATGTTTACATTGTCACGTTAGAGAAACTCAACTACAAGTTGTTTTTTATATTTGTTTGGAACAGTGTATTGTTTCGGACAATTCTTTGCACTTAAAAAGTCATGTTTTTTGTAATAAATATGATTTGAGCATTTGAGAATTATGTTTGTGTTCAATTGTGTGTTCAAGTAAGTGTCTATCCATCTTTTTCCGCTTATCTGAGGTCGGGTTGTGGGGGCAACAGCCTAAGCAGAGAAGCCCAGACTTTCCTCAGCCACTTTGTGTAGCTCCTCCCAGGGGATCCAGGGGTGTTCTTAGGCCAGCTGGGAGACATGGTCTTCCCCGTGGCATGCTACGGGCCGGATGCACCCTAAACACCTCCCAAGCGAGGCGTGCGTGGGGCATCCTGACCAGATGTCCGAACCACCACATCTGGCTCCCCTCGATGTGGAGGAGCAGTGGCTTTATTCTGAGCTTCTCTCGAATGACAGAGCTTCTCAACCTATCGCTACGGGAGAGCCCCGCCACCCGACAGAAAAACTAATTTCGCTCGCTTGTACTCGTGATCTTGTCCTTTTGGTCATAACCAAAAGCTCAGGACCATAGTAGGTTGGGATGGGAATGTAAATCGACTGGCAGATTGAGAGCTTTGCCTTCTGGCTTAGCTCCTTCTTCACCACGACGGATCGATGTAGGGTGCGCATCACTGCAGACGCCGCACCGATACTCACTCACTCATTCACTTGTGAACAAGACCCCGAGGTAATTGAACTTTCGTCCCGACCCGAAGTTGGAAAGTATACGTGTTTATCCTAAACATTCCTGACACATTCATTTCTACAATATAACATTTTAAAGTCTTTACCACAATAATATGGCACTGTGGCTTTAATACCGTGATAATATCGTACCATGAGATTTTGACACCGTTACATCCCTAGATGATACTCACATTTACCCATAGTTTGAGATTCCTCGCTAACATGCCAGAGTAGCACTGTCACAAGTAGTCGACAATACAGATTTTCAAACTGTAGTACGTGTACCATTTGTGGTACTAAGGCTTCATCTAGTGGCCAAAGAATTCTGTAAATATGTACTGTATATGGACAGATAGATAGATAAATAGTACTCTATTGATTCCTTCAGGAGAGTTCCCTCAGGAAAATTAAAAGTGTCCTGGATGATGTTTGTGCATTGTGTGTAGTGTTACAGTGGCTGTAAATATTACATATACTTGTTAAATAAAACCTCTGCCTTGATTTTAATGAATACTTACAACTAATATGCTACTGTATTTGAAATATGCCATATGTAATAATTTCATGTCAAGTCATCATTAAATGACCCTGATATGTCCAAAGGCATTAATAAATCATGTTCTTTTAGAATACCTCTATAACTGATAACGGCAGTTCAGCTGGGATATGCTCATTTCAAAATTTGTTTTACAGCTCTGAAATATTATTGTTTTCATTTCGATGCCCAGCCCTCCACCGTTTCACCAATTACAAAGTCCTTGAGTGTGTCACATCCAGGTTGCCAGTTACGCACCGCCCTCTTCGTCGAGCTGCTGCCACTGGTTAAGTTACTGAACATGTCATACCTTAGTAAATCTAAAAGGCGTCGTAACGATTCTCAACTTATTCATGACAAAGGCAGGAACAAAACAAGGATTTTTATTAGGGATGCCTGTGAAAGATGGAAACGTTTGAAGGCGCAGAAAATGTTTTCATATGACGCCAAAATTGCAAATTTCCTCCTTGATAGGTAAGTCAGGCATTTACGTTTTCTTATTACTTGTAAGAAATGGAAATGGACATGTCGTATGTAAACTATATTGTCCAAAACAGTCTATGACCTTGTCTAACAAAGCCAGTATGTTTGTACAACGAATGCTTAGCATCCTAGCCGGGTCAAGGATACATCAACACATAGTATGTCGATGTGTCATCCAACTGACAAGGCAATATATATTTGTGACAAATGAAACCTATGTAGATATGGGTAGTGTCAGTGCTTATTTCATTCTCAATATGCTGATACGCAGAGGAAATGCATTCCAACATTAGCACGGCTAATTGCGGTTTCTGGTACTGTATCAGAAACACATGGGGTGGTATTTGCTTGGCACAATGTAATGCATTACATGTAATGATTTTCTACTTTGTGTATTGACATGGTAGTAGGCGATATGATTGATGCCTAACGCGGTTTTTGTGTAACGTGGGTTGGCACTCTGCACTGAAAGATTGTGATGTGCGTACATAGAAGAGAATGCGGTGAGTCAGGTTGGATGCAACATGGAATTATGCTGAATGAAATGTGGCGGTAAATTTACTGTAGGCCTTGGCTTGTCATCAAATTAGGCCTATGCGATATATATTCTATATTATTATATATAATTATTAAAATTTTAGCAGGGTAATGCCAACAATCTGTCCCGACTCCCGACGAAAATATTGCTGCGTAACTTTACAAATACATTTGGCTAATCAACATCAGTAAACTGTAGCATAATTATTTAGTAAACCATTTTGCAAGGAGCATAAACAAGGGAAATTTACAGCGTAGGACTCATTGATTGCCATTTGAAGTTCTTTGAAGTAGGATTCGGATTCAGCTGCGTATCTGGCAATCTCAGTCATGAAGAGTGGGAGGGGACTATGGAAATTTGACAGGATTGCAGTAACATTTCTGGCCACATTACTACATATGGCACTTTTAATGTTGGTCATTATGGTGGCACTTGGAGAGCCAAAAGTTTTCCTGAGGTGGCACTTGGTGGCAACAGTTTCAGAAACACTGCTCTATAAAATGCACGCTTCACTTGTTCATTATTTGCCTTGCACATGTACCTTTAAGGAATGTAAAGTTCTTGAGAAAGCTGGGGGTCACAAAGGTGTCAGCAAAACAGAGGAGTAGGCCGCTGAAGAGCAGACCCTTGGTGCAGATGTTGACGGAGTGAGGTCTTGAACTTACAAAACACACTGTCACCTGCAGGGCGGAAGCGACAGAAGTATCACATATAAACTACGGTTCAATACACTGCACCATTATGAGTCTCCATATGTGAGATAACCATAGGTGTACCTCAGGGCCCAGGTTGATATAGCAGTCCACAGACAGAACGGGGTGTTCGTAGTTCTTGGTGCTGAGAGGAAAGAGCTTGTAGCTGGTGTGCTGGAGGTATTTTTCCAGGAGGAGTTGAGCCGGCGTGGCCAAGAAGAGGTGCTTGCTGTCGGGTGCGCAGATGTACTGTGAGGGCCCCACTGAAGTGGGAACATCAGTCATCTGTTTGTTGAAAAATTAAAGGATATTATGCCCAACCAGGAACATCGCATCCAATTCTGGGTCCATTTTTTTTTTTAACAACAAGAGATAACAAATTCAAAATAAATTGACCAAAATATTATTTAAAATAGTCATATAACCTGTTATTATTCAGTTAAATATAATTATACATATGTCAAGTAAAATAAAGATTAGCTAATACACATAGGATTATCATTAGTTGGTAATATGAATAATAATCATTGATATTATGAACATATTATCATTAGTGCATCCCCTAAGTGTTTGGTCTCCCCGTCTTTAAAACCTAGTGACACATCTGTTTTCTACTTTAACCGAGGGCCTTTGAATGCACCAATGTTATGTGCAATGAGATACAAAAGTAAAACTTGAACATAACTTTCTATTATGCTGCCACAGATAAATTTTGTCTATCACCTCCATCCATCCATCCATCCGTCCATCTTCTTCCGCTGATCCGAGGTCTGATCGCGGGGTCAGCAGCCTACGCAGGGATGCCCAGACTTCCCTCTCCCCAGCCACTTCTTCCCAGGGGATCCCGAGGCGTTCGCAGGCCAGCCGGGAGAAATAGTCTTCCCAACGTGTCCTGGGTCTTCCCCGTGGCCTCCTACCGGTCGGACGTGCCCGAAACACCTCACCAGGGAGGCGTTTGGATGGCATCCTGACCAGATGCCCGAACCACCTCATCTGGCTCCTCTCGATGTGGAGGAGCAGCGGCTTTACTTTGAGCCCCTCCCGGATGACAGAGCTTCTCACCCTATCTCTAAGGGAGAGCCCCGCCACCCGGCGGAGGAAACTCATTTCGGCCGCTTGTACCCGAGATCTTGTCCTTTAGGTCATAACCCAAAGCTCATGACCATAGGTGAGGATGGCAACGTAGATCGACTGATAAATTGAGAGCTTTGCCTTCCGACTCAGCTCCTTCACCACAACGGATCGATTCTGCATTACTGAAGACTTCGCAATGATCCGCCTGTCGATCTCATGATCCACTCTTCCCTCACACATGAACAACACTCCGAGGCACTTGAACTCCTCCACTTGGGGCAAGATCTCCTCCCCAACCAGTGAGAGTTTGAGATCTTGGCCAGATGAAGCCATCAGGACCACATCATCTGCAAATAGCAGAGATCTAATCCTGCAGCCACCAAACCAGATCCCCTCAATGCCCTGACTGCGCCTAGAAATTCTGTCCAAAAAAGTTATGAACAGAATCGGTGACAAAGGGCAGCCTTGGCGGGGTCCAACCCTCACTGGAAACAGATCCGACTGACTGCCGGCAATGCGCACCAAGCTCTGACACTGATCGTACAGGGAGCGGACCGCCATAATAAGAAAGTCCGTTACCCCATACTCCCTGACCACAACCCACAAGACTTCTCGGGGTACAAGGTCAAATGCCTTCTCCAAGTCTACAAAGCACATGTAGACTGGTTGGGCAAACTCCCATGCGCCCTCAGGGACCCTGCCGAGAGTATAGAGCTGGTCCACAGTTCCACGACCAGGATGAAAACCACACTGCTCCTCCTGAATCCGAGGTTCGACTATCCGGCGTAGCCTCCTCTCCAGTACACCTGAATAGACCTTACCGGGAAGGCTGAAGAATGTGATCCCACGATAGTTGGAACACACCCTCCGGTTCCCCTTCTTAAGGAGAGGAACCACCTGCCAATCCAGAGGTACCGCCCTCAATGTCCACGCGATGTTGCAGAGTCTTGTCAACCAAGACAGCCCAACAGCAGCCAGAGCCCTAAGGAACTCCGGCCAGATCTCATCCATCCCCGGGGCCTTTCCACCGAGGAGTTTTTTACTACCTCGGCAACCTCAGCCCCAGAAATAGGACAGCCCACCACAGAGTCCCCAAGCACTGCTTCCTCATAGGAAGACGTGGTGGTAGGATAAGAAGGTCTTCGAAGTATTCTTTCCACCGATCCACAACATCTGCAGTCGAGGTCAGCAGAACACCATGCGCACCATACACGGTGATGACACTGCACTACTTCCCTTTCCTGAGGCGGTGGATGGTGGTCCAGAATCGCTTCGGAGCTGTCCGAAAGTCGTTTTCCATGGCTTCCCCGAACTCCTCCCATGTCAGAGTTTTTGCCTCCGCGACCGCTGAAGCTGCACACCGCTTGGCCTGTCGGTGTGCGGCCATGACAGGCACCAACCACCTTGCGGCCACAGCTACTATCGGCCGCCTCGACAATAGAGGTACGGAACATCGTCTACTGGGACTCAATGTCCAGCGCCTCCCTCGTGCCATGTTCAAAGTTCTTCCAGAGGTGGGAATTGAAACTCTCTCTAACAGGGGACTCTGCCAGACGTTCCCAGCAGACCCTTACAATGCGTTTGGGCCTGCCAGGTCTGTCCGGCATCCTCCCCCACCATCGCAGCCAACTCACTACCAGTTGGTGATCGGTAGAAAGCTCCGCCCCTCTCTTCACCCGAGTGTCCAAAACAGGAGGCCGCAAATCCGATGACACAACTACAAAGTCGATCATGGAACTGCGGCCTAGGGTGTCCTGGTGCCAAGTGCACATATGGACACCCTTATGTTTGAACATGGTGTTAGTTATGGACAATCTGTGACGAGTACAAAAGTCCAATAACAAAACACCACTTGGGGTCAGATTCGGGGGGCCATTCTTACCAATCACGCCTTTCCAGGTTTCACTGTGGTTGCCAACATGAACATTGCAGTCCCCCAGTAAAACGAGGGAATCACCCGGGGGAGCACTCTCGAGTACTCCCTTGAGTGAATCCAAAAAGGGTGGGGTACTCTGAGCTGAGGTTTGGCGCGTAAGCACAAACAACAGTCGGGACCCGTCCCCCCCACCGGAAGGCAGAGGGAGGCTACCCTCTCGTCAACCGGGTTGAACTTCAACGTGCTGGCTTTGAGCCGGGGGGCAACAAAAATTGCCCGTCGCCTCTCACTGCCGGCAACGCCAGAGTGGAAGAGAGTCCAGCCCCTCTCAACAAGAGAAGTGGTTTCAGAGCCGTTGCTGTGCGTCGAAGTGAGTCCGACTATATCTAGCCGGAACTTCTCCACCTTGATCACTTTACGACAGGGGTCTCAAACTCCATTTACCCGGGGGCCACTGGATTCAGAAACTGGGTGAGGCTGGGCCGCAAGAAAAAAATTCCTAAATGAATCTAACATGCACTTTTTAATGAATTCACCTTCTTTGAATGGCTTTCCCGCCCTAGCAACATGCTTGCCAACTCTCGCGATCTTTCTGGGAAACATCCTAATATCAGTGCCCCTCCCGACAATGAATTGATTAACGGGTGTTACCATTTAGTGGTCAATTGTACGGAATATGTACTGTACCGTGCAATCTACTAATAAAAGTTTCAATCAATCAATAAATCAATCTCCCGGGAAATCATTCTCCCGGTTTTCACCTGGGGCGGTTTAGCTCGGTTGGTAGAGTGGCCGTGCCAGCAATTTGAGGGTTGCAGGTTCGATTCCCGCTTCCGCCATCCTAGTCACTGCCGTTGTGTCCTTGGGCAGGACACTTTACCCACCTGCTTCCAGTGCCACCCACACTGGTTTGAATGTAACTTAGATATTGGGTTTCACTATGCAAAGCGCTTTGAGTCACCAGAGAAAAAGCGCTATATAAATATAATTCACTTCACTTCAAATTCACACTGGACAACAATATTGAGGGCATACTGCGATGGCACTGTTTTTGGCGTCCTCTACACCTGCCGTCTCGTCCGCTTTTCCACCACATATACAGTGTGCCGGCCAAGTCACGTATTGTATGAGGCCTCTACAGACCCACGGAAGTGACTGCAAGACATTTTGCATTTTTGACAGGGGGTGTACATAGTCTCACACATTATCAATTTGGTTAAAGCAACCTGATTGATTATTGTACTTTCACGGATAAATAAATTTTATATTAAAAGTTATGATGTTTTTTTTGATAATTTACATATTTAAATGACACAAAATAATTTTCAAAACACTAACACCACCTTTAAGAGAGTCTCACTGTATCCCGAAGGTGTGATTGTGTGTTCCCATTAAGTATTTTCAATTGAATTACCTTCGTCTTGATGATGAAAGTTCTGTATCCTCCAATTGCGATCTGCTTCTTCATGACGCTGAAGTTGTTAAAGCGGCAAACGAGCAGCCCGGCACTGTGCAACCGTAGAGTAAAGTCGACGTCATGACAGGTAAAGCGGTTCTGGTCGTACTGGACGTTTTGACTCCGATCGACGTTGAGAAGGAGGAAGTCATGCAGGTGACCTCTGGAGAAAGGTTCCCTCTGGTTAGGAGCTGGATGCAAAAAGAGTGGACTGTACTTTTAGTCCGAATGGTATTTGGAACCGGAATTTTTGATGACGTGACAAAATTATGCAGGTCAGATTGCTAACCTGTAAGAACCCGGCTGCTCCACTTCCTCATTCCACACAGACCATAGTGGGACAGGTCTGGACAGGCTTCCATGTGTTGCAACACCTGTTTGAGTGACACAGCATGCTCCACTGGACCTCTAGCAGAAGCAGGAAAAAAAACGTTAGGACCTGATTAACTGAGCTCTGAATACCTCGCGCTAAACAGCATGAGCAATCTGTAAAATAGCGTGTACTATCATTGGGGGTGTTTTGTGCAATCTACTAACTCTGTGTGCATTTGAAAAGAGTTGCTGACAGCCTCATTAAAATGAAGATTTTACGTGTTATGTACGGGGTACACCACAGAGACACTCTCACTTACTGCACATTCATGTTATCATGCTTCTTCTCCTGTGGTGTTTGCTATGTTTTCAAACAAGCAGGAGAAACTTTTTCGTTGTGATGCATTTTTAGAATTATGCGCTGCATATGCTTACAATGAGTAAAATACGCATTTATTAAAATGTTATTACGAAGGTATAAATGTGCCTGTTACTACATTACGCATATACTTCAAAACATTTATACAACACCCTAATGGAGGTGTTTGGATGTTTTTTTAAGGGCTTTATAGTCAGAAAAAAACATCTCCCGTAGGCTTCATTGTAAGCTGACTTTTGATCCCATTTATTTAATATTTAGAATGCATAAAAAAAACATTCCTTGTCTTGGCGCTCATAATGATTGTGATCGATTGGCAAAATTCCCCAGAAAGCGCAGTTGCCCTTTAAGTCATTTAGCAACTATGAGATTATAAAAGGATGTTTTTTCTGACAGTCAAAATACAGTAGGGCAAAAAAGTACTTAGTCAGCCACCGATTGTGCAAGTTCTCCCACTTAAAATGATGACAGAGGTCTGTAATTTTCATCATAGGTACACTTCAACTGTGAGAGACAGAATGCGAAAAAAAATCCAGGAATTCACATTGTAGGAATGTTAAAGAAATTATTTCTAAATTATGGTGGAAAATAAGTATTTGGTCAACCATTCAAAGCTCTTACTGATGGAAAATCTCACGATACATGGCCCCATTCATTCTTTCCTTAACACAGATCAATTGTCCTGTCCCCTTAGCAGAAAAACAGCCCCAAAGCATGATGTTTCCACCCCATGCTTCACAGTAGGTATGTTGTTTTCTTGGGATGCAACTCAGTTTTCTTCTTCCTCCAAACACGACGAGTTGAGTTTATACCAAAATTGATACATGGATGATACAGCAGAGGATTGGGAGAATGTCATGTGGTCAGATGAAACCAAAATAGAACTTTTTGGTATAAACTCAACTCGTCGTGTTTGGAAGAAAAAGATAATTGAGTTGCATCCCAAGAACACCACACCTACTGTGAAGCATGGGGGTGGAAACATCATGCTTTGGGACTGTTTTTCTGCTAAGGGGACAGGACAATTGATCCGTGCAATATGAATTCCACATTTTGTCTTTCACAGTTGAAGTGTACCAATGATGAAAATTACAGACCTCTGTCATCATTTTAGGTGGGAGAACTTGCACAATCGGTGGCTGACTAAATACTTTTTTACCCCATTGTATGTTAAAAGATATGCATAGGATGGAGGATTTTTTGTTCGTTGTGTGTCTTTGCAGCAGGAGAACTGTTCTCTCACAGCCGTGTGTGGAAAAATGTCAGTTTGAAAGTCCTTTTCAAACGTAGGAAATAAAACGCTAATAGTGCTACCGAAACAGTGAGGAGTATTAATAAATCACGTTGCCTGTACTTAATAATAATATTTGCATTTTCTCCTCCCGGTATTGTGAGCTTTTTGATTATCAGCATATATTCTAAATATTAATGAAGACAGTAGATGCAAAATGGATTGCACGCCTTATTCTACTCACGTAACAGATGCAATTCAGTTTGCACACGTTTAGTAGATCAGTTTTGTGTGTGCTATCAACTTTGCACGTGTTTTAGTACACACAAACCTTAAGTAAAGCAGGCCCTCAGTCTCAAGGAAAGTGCTTATGATGTATTTCTCATACATGAAAGTGATGTGTTTGCACATACGTGTGTACATTGAGATCTACTGCATTCCACATCACGCATGAGTCGTCTGCCAGGATAACAAAGGGCCAGACATCTACGGCTGGGGCTCCTCCCTCTAGCCGGCGACTGCGCTCCAGCTCCAGATTGTGGTACGAGAGCTCCTTAATCAGGAAGTGAGCGGCACCTACAAGAGAACCAGTTTTAAAAAAAAAAGCACTATGGAAAAAGTTTGATTGTAGCAGTAATGTGCACACCTATCCCAGCTGCATTGAAGATGGCAGGCATCACCAGCAGGATGTGGTTTGGCCAGTACTTCTTGTATACTGCCATCTCATACTCTTTGACCACCAAGATATGAAGATGAGAGACTCCATCCATCGCATGGTACAGGTTAAAAAGACCATGCTCATGGCGACCAGTGGTGGGAGTGAAGATTGGACTCTTGATGCTATCTGGGCTCTGATGCAAAGAAAAAGACAAAACATTAAACATAGTGCAAGTAAAGTTTACATATATTTACCGAATTACAAGAGACAAAAAATGCATGGTAATTGGAGGACTACAGTGAATCCTCTAATTGTTAATGTTTCGAATAATAAGGTCTACAACATGTTTTCATTGATTTGCATTTTCCCACATGTACAGTACAGGGTCTGTCCACTAGAACGTTTTGATGGGATCCTTTTGATATCCCTTGGAGAAGAATTAAACATTGGGGAAAATTTGATTTAAATTACCGGTATCTCCCACGTCAAACAGGACAAACAGTGTCTTAAGTTTGGGTTCATATTCTTATTTTATTTTTGTGTTGTTGTTTTTTAATTGTTTTAATTTTTTGCACGGTAGTGTAGTTGTTAACATATAGGCTGCACAGTCAGAAGAGCTGAGTTTGCAACACTGATTTTACATCTATGTGTAGTATTTGCATGTTCTGTCTGTGCAAGTGTGGATTTTTTCTGGATAGTCCAGTTTCCTCCCACATTACAGAAATCTGCATGTTAGGTTAATTAAGACTCTTAATTTGTCCAAATGTGTGATTGGAAGTGTGTTTTTTAAATTTAACCCTTTTGAAGGCTTTTTGATTACAGGTTTGAATTAGTAAAGTTACTCTAGTATGCAAATTTATACTAATTGAAAACTGACATAATTTGATCAAAAGGCCTTTGAAGTGTTAAAACAAAAATAAAACAATACATGTTTGCTATTTTTGTGTAGTGCTGAATTTGATTTCAAGATTGAAGCACATAAAGTAAAAAATGCATAATAAAATAAAAAATCCCAAATGTTTGTATGCCCTTTGAAAAATAAATGACTCTAATGTCCTGTTTGGATTTGGGATGTTGTTGAATAACTGTCAGTATCGTACACCTGTGAAAAAATTGGACAATACAATTTTACTGTTGGATCCATTATGGATTTAACTTTCACAGTATCATGTTAGACCCGCTCGACATCCATTGCTTTTGTCCTCTCCAAGGTTCTCATAGTCATCATTGTCACCGACGTCCCACTGAGTGTGAGTTTTCCTTGCCCTTATGTGGGCCTACCAAGGATGTCGTAGTTGTTTGTGTTGTGGTTTGTGCAGCCCTTTGAGACACTAGTGATTTAGGGCTATATAAGTAAACATTGATTGATTGATACAGTACAAAATAAATACGTACTTGGGAAAATAATGTATAATGGAGAAACACAACAAGAGTTATGAACAAAATAGAGCAAAAATGCACTGAAAGGACAGAAAAGTCAGCCTATGTGTTTATTATTGTGGTTTGCAGTGATATACAATTAATTACACAGCATCATTTGGGATACTGGCATATTGCAATGGCTCGTCTGCAGCACCACCTAGTGCAGGGTTGCCCACACTTTTTCTGCAGGCGAGCCACTTTTCAATTGACCAAATCGAGAGGATCTACCTCATTCATATATATCATTTATATTAATTTATTTATGAAAGAGACGTTTTTGTTAACAAGTTAAATGTGTTTAATGATCATACTGGCATGTTTAACACATATAGATGTCTTTATTTCATGAAGACAAGAATATAAGTTGGTGTATTACCTAATTCCGATGACTTGCATTGATTGGAATCAGACAGTATATGATAACGCACACATTTTTGAATGGAGGAGAAAAAAGTCCTCCTTTCTGTACAATACCACATGAAAGTGGTTGGATTTTGGCATCTTATTTATCCAGCTTCCATACACTTTACAAGAAAAACATTGGCGGCAAATTACGTAGCTTGCTTGATTGACATTCACGGCACACAAAGGTCTTGTGAGATGACGCTGGCTGCTGCAAGATCATTACTACGGAAAAATGACCAAGAGGAAGGAGAGAAACACTTATTATTTCAACAGACTCTCGCACCGTACCTGCCGTTAAAAGCCTAAAGACCGACTGCACATTTCCTATCTTCACAGTAAGAGCCCTGCTTCGTGCTGCCTGGGCTAACAAAATAAAGAGTCTCGGAAAGCTGGCGTGCACAAGCGCTTGTGCACGCCAGCTTTCCGAGCGATCGCTTGTGCACGCCAGCTTTCCGAGACTCTTTATTTTGTTAGCGCAGGCAGCATGAAGCAGGGCTCTTATTGTGAAGATAGGAAATGTGTAGTCAGTCTTAAGGCTTTTGACGGCAGGTACGGCGCGTGAGTCGGTTGAAATAAAGTGTTTCTCGCCTTCCTCTCGGTCATGTTTTCAAAATAATGATCTCGCAGCAGCCAGAGTCATCTCACAAGACCCTCGGGTGCCGTGAATGTCAATCAAGTGACGTCTTGGTGAAGATTGATGATAGCTAATTTTTAGGTCTATTTTTTTAAAAGCCTGGCTGGCGATCAACTGAAACAACCCAGCGGTCAACCGGTAGCTCGCGATCGACGTAATGGGCACCCCTGACCTAGTGCATAAAAAAACATATTGCAAATGAGAAGGGTGGCTCATATTGGGAATAATTACCAATATGAATAAATAGGCATGCTAATATTGACTGTCCATTGACTCACCCTGTCTGTGGAAAGAGGCAGCCGCATGCCCTCCACTTGGCCTCCTGGTTGGTTGAAGCTAAAATAGTGCTCTTTGGACTTTGGGATGATAAAGTAGAGTTGGATCTCTTCTCCAAGACGCAGATGGGTAAATGTAAAGACATGGAGCGAGGATTCGTAGATCTTTAAAGCATTTTACATAAATAAAATCAGTTAGAGAGTAATTCAACCTATTGTATGTTTGTTTGTGACTGACCTGGTATCTTGGGTTGAAGCCTAAGTACAGATGACAATGTTCACAATGGTGATAGGTGTTAAAGGCAGCATATTTGGATAGTTTGATCCTGGTTGTGCGCCTCCTCAAGCACACATCTTCCTGACGCATTGTGTTGCCTTAGAAAGGCAACAAAAAAAGTGAAAATATTACATATGTGACTATTAAGCACCAAATATGTCTTCTTGTGGGTATTTCTGTCTGACTATGCCTACCATCAGAAACTGGTTTGTATCCAGGGCAGTAGACGAAACTTATGTCATCATATTTGGGGTCATGGACTGTGTAGTCAAAGGACAATGTCTTCATAATTTCTGGGTCGGGCCAGAGGACATTGGATGTGCTGTATTGGACCCCATCTTCCCTTGCATCTAAAAGCACAGTTAATGCATAAACACCTCCTTAACATAATCCTCTATTTAATTTTATTCCATTACACTTACTGAGGTTGATTTCCTCTTCATTGTAGATATCCACCTCCATAAGCCTGATCAGCATCCGGGAAAGAATACCCAGGAAGTGAAGGTAAGCGCCTGTCTTACCCACCTTATCGAATTAGCCACAAAAGAAAAGAAGACATTAACAACATGGGTTTGGTGGTAAATAAGGAAAAATAAAGATACCTGTGGGGGTCCACTGAGGAGCAGCCTGCGAGGGTGGAAGTTGTCGCTTCGACCTTCGGTGCGATTACTGCTGTCCATGTGGTAAGGGCGGGGGACTGTCCACTGGCGGTAGTACAGAGACTGTTCTGTGCACGTCATCATTTTACTAAGCAAAGGCCTGTGCACAAGTATAGACATATAATTTAAAGTTAATTTGGCATTCACTCGATAAGGGGCTGTTGCGGGTATACTAAAATAAATTACAACATACACAAGTAGAGCAGACCCTGGTGAATTTTTTTAATGTAGTTTTTCAGTAAAAATACCAATACCTACAATTTAGGACACTCATTTACATACTGGTGAGTGAATGCTGATACATATTATGGACAAATATTTGCATTTTACTGAGAACAACTAATGTTTCAAAGTGTTTTGTGTCCTCACCTGAAGCTGCTGACCCATGCTACTGACATATGTGGCAGGAAGGAGGTACATCGCGGAAGCCCGCTGCCGTCATTGGCTGTGATGATATCATAAAGCGAGCGGGGAAGGAGCACAGATGGTGGGCGACTTACTCCTCGTGCCCAGGAGCAGTTCAGATGGGGAGAAGAGGCTCGGGGCGACAAAGAGCCAGAGGAGGTGGATTTGGAAGGGTGGCGACGAGACTGGGCAGGAGGCAGTGGTGGTTGGAGTTGTGGATGGGATACTTGGTGAAAGTAAGATTGAAGGTTAATTTGGGACACTGGATGGTTCTGACTTGGAACTTGTTGGGCCTGCACGTAAGTCTGGGATTGAGACTGGCTTAGGTGGTGAAAAGAGGGTTGAGGATATAAAAATGCTTGAGAAGTGGACTGAGCAGCAAGCTGAGTCTGCGTTTGTGAAGGAGAGGGGGTGCTAGCCTTTGTGCTCTTTGGGGCTTTTGGTGATATGTTGTTCTGAGTAGAGGCTGTGGATTTTGCTCCAATATCTGGGCTGGATTGGACTGGTAGGTTGGAGGAGGGAGGGGAGTTTTCTAAAAGGAAAGAATAGAGAAACAGATCAATATTGTACAAACTCCGTTTCCTTATGAGTTGGGAAATTGTGTTAGATGTAAATATAAAAGGAATACAATGATTTGCAAATAGTTTTCTACCCATATTCAGTTGAATATGCTACAAAGACAACATATTTGATGTTCAAACTGATAAACTTTTTTTTATTTTGCAAATAATCATTAACTTTAGAATTTGATGCCAGCAACACGTGACAAAGAAGTTGGGAAAGGTGGCAATAAATACTGATAAAGTTGAGGAATGCTCATCAAGCACTTATTTGGAACATCCCACAGGTGTGCAGGCTAATTGGGAACAGGTGGGTGCCAAATTGGGTATAAAAGCAGCTTCCATGGAATGCTAAGTAATTCACAAACAAGGATGGGGCGAGGGTCACCACTTTGTAAGCAAATTGTCAAACATTTCTCAACAAGCTATTGAAAAGAAATCAGGGATTTTACCATCTACGGTCCGTAAAATCATCAAAAGGTTCAGAGAATCTGGAGAAATCACTGCACGTAAGTGATGATATTACAGACCGTTGATCCTTCAGGCGGTACTGCATCAAAAACAGACATCAGTCTGTAAAGGATATCACCCTATGGGCTCAGGAACATGTCATAAAACCACTGTCAGTAACTACAGTTGGTTGCTACATATGTAAGTGCAAGTTAAAACTCTGCTATGCAAAGCAAAAGCCATTTATCAACAACACCAAGGAACGCCGCTGGCTTCGCTGGGCCCGAGCTCATCTAAGATGGACTGATGCAAAGTGGAAAGGTGTTCTGTGGTCTGACGAGTCCACATTTCAAACTATATTTGGAAAATGTGGACGTGGTGTCCTGCGGAACAAAGAAGAAAATAACCATACAGATTGTTATAGGCGCAAAGTTTAAAAGCCAGCATCTGTGATGGTATGAGGGTGTATTAGTGCCCAAGGCATGGGTAACTTACACATCTGTGAAGGCACCATTAATGCTGAATGGTCCATACAGGTTTTAGAGCAACATATGTTGTCATCCAAGCAACGTTATTATGGACGCCCCTGGTTATTTCAGCAAGACAATGCCAAGCCATATGTTACAACAGCGTGGTTTCTTAGTAAAAGGGTGCGGGTACTTTCCTGGCTCGCCTGCAGTCCAGACCTGTCTCCCATCGAAAATGTGTGGCGCATTATGAAGCGTAAAATACGACAGCGGAGACCCCGGACTGTTGAACGACTAAAGCTCTACATAAAACAAGAATGGGAAATAATTCCACTTTCAAAGCTTCAACAATTAGTTTCCTCAGTGTTGTCAAAAGAAAAGGTGATGTAACACAGTGGTGAACATGCCCTTTCCCAACTACTTTGGCACATGTTGCAGCCATGAAATTCAGAGTTAATCATTATTTGCAAAAAAAAAAAAGTTTATGAGTTTGAACATCAAATATCTTGTCTTTGTAGTGCATTCAACTGAATATGGGTTGAAAAGGATTTGCAAATCATTGTATTCCGTTTATATTTACATCTAACACAATTTCCCAACTCATATGGAAACGGGGTTTGTACACTCATTCATGATTGAAATGATCCTCAAACTAAAATTGTGCCTAATAGTGATTATTTACTGACTACCGTTATCCTGGCCCTCCTCTTCCTCATTGTCAGTGCTGCTGAGTTTTTCTGCATCACTCTCCAGCAAGTCACTGCCTGGCCCCGGGTTGTGCGGGGACCGAGACTCCGCCTTCAGCAGGTAGGCTGCTAGTCCCAACTCTTGTTCGAGGGTGGTACGTTGCAGATAGGAGCAGCTTATCACTCGAAGGTCACAGTACTTCAATGACCTGTGGAAATAATAGTCAGTGACTGCACTTGGTATATTTTAGAATTTCAGAGGAAACACGCTGGTTTGGTGCCAACCTGGGAAGTGACTCTCCCAGAGGTTCAGCTCCTGACAGGATTAGGATGCAAGGAAGGGCCTCAAGCTCCAGGTAGGTTCGGGGAACCCAATCAGCTTCTTGGATTTTCAGCCATATCTACATTAAACAAACTAGCTGCAGTCTTGAACTTTACACAAAAACTACAATATTATTAGGGCTGCCTTTAAATAATCGGAGATATGAAAATTCGGTTAGGCGGAGTCTGATTTGACTATCAACCTCACCGTCGAATCATATGATATAATAATTCCCTCCCCTCAACTGTGGGGAGGTGAGTTAATACCCCTTAGTGCCCTCACGTACAGTAGGTTTGTTGTGAGGATACATCGATTGCGTTTATCATGTCTTATTTAAATGTTGGTAAAATATTCTTGTGTGCAGACAAATGTTTAGAGAGTAAGCGACCAATTTTAGTGTTGTCACTTCAGACTTCCTCAGAACTCGCTGCTTGGTGTGACGTCACATCTACAAAATCAATGTTTTGACTTCCCACACTTATTACATAAAAAGTATTTGTTTACACACACAAATAGTTTACTAATAGTGTTAAGAGGATGAGCTCGCCGTTCCATTGAGCACCTCTGGCTGGCAGAAATCCTGCCGTTGGGACTGGTAGCCAGAAATTGGACATAGAGCGGGCGCACACCACCTCGCCTGGATTGTGACTCTCCTCTTGAAAAAGATAATTATCCTTCCGCTGGTGTACATATAGAAAATCTGTTATCACAGTTACATCCTCTGTTTAGCCAAGGTTGATTGGTGTTGCGCCAAACCGAGGACCTCACACACTATGGTTTGGTCTTTTTGTTTTTAGGTGGAAAAAGTTTGAAATGAGATCTTTGCTTGGTTATTTTACTGTAAGACTAATTGATTGATTGATTTAAACTTTTATTAGTAGATTGCACACAGTACAGTACATATTCCATACAATTGACCACTAAATGGTAGCACCCGAATAAGTTTTCAACTTGTTTAAGTCGGGGGCCACGTTAATCAATTCATTGTAGACTATATTTCCTTTAGGAGTACTTTAATTAATTTATAAATATTCAGGTATATAAGTGATGGAGCACATCCATGTGAAGTTACTGATACCTAGTGACCAGTCAGGATAGTCTACAGTGATGTCAAACTATGTAAGTGGTCCACAGGCTCCATCTTGTGGTATGCCAAAGAATCACTTGATTAAAGTAGAGTGTTTTAATTTCCTATATCGAAACAGAGTGTTACTGTTTAAACTGTGAGTAATGTAATAGTGGCACCAAAATATTACATACACTTGTTAAAAAAAATCTCTACCTTGTTTTTTAATGAATACATAGGCCTTCTACGCTATTGTATTTTACTGTTGGTCATTATAGTGGTACTTTGGGAGCCTTGTGTTTCTAAGGTGGTACTTGATGAAAAAAGTTTGAGAACCACTGCACTTCTACATATCGTTATCTGTTTATTTCTCTTCAAAACGCGTTCTGAATTCGACTGAATGTCGAGGATGGGCAATATCCAACAAATCAAATTTGACTATAAAAGTCCTTTGTCAAAGGCAGCTCTAAATACCATCATTAAATAGAAAGGCAAATACATTGAATGGAGAATCTGGTCATTACACTTACATCAACAAAACATGGAAAAAAATATAGAGTTGGTTCCCTTTTGCATACCTTAATCTGATCAACAAAACTCTGCCCAATATTCAGAGGCTGGCCTGGATTCCCCAGTATGATCTCAAACTTCTCCTCAAGACCCAGCTGCTTCCTCACTCTGGATAGTCGCCGATGTGCCCATGCTGCCAGAGCCAGAGAGGGGATCCGCAGTAAGACCATGTGACCGTGGCGGGTAGGGCATTGCTGGGCAGCGCTTAACAGCGACTGCACGATGCCCAGCGTCTCCACAGATGAGTGTTTGTGGAGATTGTGCGAGCCGCTGAGCCTCCCAGACACGGCCATCAGCGCTATGCAGTAGTGATGAATGAGAACTGTGGTGCGGATCACAGCACTGTGCAGCTTTGGGAATCTGGGGGGAAAAATTATTATTTTGTGTGCAAGCCACCATATCTTGCTACTGACATCACATGTGTATGCTACCTTTCCTCCAGGGAAGCTGCCATGCTCTCAAATGAAGAATCGTACCGCATCAGGGGCAGGCTGCCCCCTGAGCGAGTTGAGTCTAGAAGCTCGGACACACCAAAGTAGCGTGTTCTTTCATGATACAGGTCAACATCCTAAACAAAGACACGTCACAACTAATAACATGTTCTGCTGTTCAATATTTAGCACACATAGAATCAAATCTTACATTGCTGAAAGAGGAAGGCCAGTGGATTTCGTTGTAAGGGCTGATGCGTGTGAATTGTGTCTGCAGAGCGAAGGGGAAGGATGTCACATGGAGAATCAGGATGTTGGGAGCATCTCTGACCCGTCTGGAATTCAGTAGCTGGTCCACCAGGCCCAAACCGGACTCCGAGTTACAGTAGGAGGCACTGAGGGACAGAAAAACTGATTTGTTAATAAAAAGCACAAAAGTAAGTGACAAGGTAGGATTTGGATTTAATTACACACCTACTAATGTCCCAGTGGGCGTGGTCATGGATTAGGATGTAAAGCGTATAAGAGTTGCTGTGTGCTTCTTGGATAAGGGTGTCAATTTGCACTTGAGCACTTTGATCCATTTTAACCACAAAGCGCTCTGCATCCCGCTGAGATGCACACTCTTGGTCTAGACTCCCGAGTTCCTGAAGAACACCTTAAGTGCAGGTATACAAGTCATTATTTAAACACCCTTGTGGACAAAATAGGTATGAGCGGAAATGCATAGAAACATGTAACTAACCCGAGCTCCATAGGTGGAGGACAGTTTGTTGAAATGTGACCTCAGATGGAGGAACCAGAATGAGGAAATTGACCCTGTCAAAAGACACAAGGTCCAGGTTCTGTGTGCTGGAATCTGCTATGGCACAAACATGAGACAGCAGCTTTCTTGCCACTGCTAACTGGATAGGCCGGACCTCCCGCCACTCTACAGAGTACTCTATAAGCACACATACACACAGGTGTTCACATATTAGGCTAAAGCATTGGCAATGTTAAATACAGTCAATCAGTAGCGGTTTCGGATGGGGCCACATGGCATTTGCCAAGGGCAGGATTCTCTAGGGGTTCGCCACAAGGAAGAGGAGGAAACAAAGGTATCTATTTGTGCCCCCACCCCCTGCTTAAAGTGAAAACCTAAATCAATGAGAAACGATGAGAGATCATCATCACAAGTTCACATCTCTGTCAATGTAAACAAGGAATGAGGACAAAAGGGGCGCTTGCCTCACCAAGGCACAATAAAGTTAACTGCAGTTAACATTGAACTTTAGAGTTGAAATTGTGTCACACATAGATGCTGCTAAATGATCTACTATAAATGGTACCTCACCTGAACAGGTTTCTTTAGTAGCCAGAACTCTTTCTTTAGGGCTGTGTGAGTCCTTTGGACTATGTGTCTTTTTCACACTTTTGTCATCAGTTGATTCCTGACTGCTGGATAAGGGAGACGGCTCATTGCTGTCCAGTGTTGCACTGTCCAGCAGGGAATCCATATCACCTTCTGAGAAACAGTAAGTTAAGTGTTAAGGAGCTTGCACATACCGTAAAAGAACATGCACACGACAAAACCAAACAAAGCTAAAGCAGAGTCAAATTCACCTTGTCCAAGTGAATTGCAGAACTGGATGAGTTCCTGGGTTTCACCAGATGAAAGCTGGTGGTTTATTTCTCTCAAACCCTCACTGGGAGAGAACATACTCTCTGCCAAGGCCCGACACTGGTGTTTACCTGCATCAACAACACACACAAATACACGTAATCTGTTGCATTTTCAGAAAAATATTTCTACGATACAAACACAACTCCCACCTGTGACTATCACACAAGACTGTGTTTCTTGCCCGGAAACAGTGACAATGATGACTACATAGTTTGTGTTTTGGAACCCTCCTTCCAATAACTTGCAAAACATCAGCTGAAGGCCTTGAGCCAAAGATCCCACATGTTCCCCAAACACCACAACCCCTACTCCACACGACGACGCAGCCAGCTGGGCAAGCCAAGGAAGCTGGCTTGGGGTCAGTGGCTGCTGGTAGGGTAAACTGAGATGCTGAGGGAGCCCAGGAAGGGTGGGAGGTGTCTGGAGAGCCAAGAAGAGCATGTGAGTCATTAGTCAGTGTGTTGAGTCAGAAAAGTAGAAAAGTGCTCATAGTAGCTGAGGTTTGTTATGAGCTTTACTGCAGACACTACCAAGTATTTATTTAAATTTAACTATGTATAAATACAAATACACTTTTTTTGTGGTTTGGCAATGTTGAGGCTTTGTTTTCTCTGTTTTAAACTGCAAATTGTTTTTTAAAATGGAAAATTTAAGACAAAATGTATCTTTATCACTGTGGCTTATTGGAAGCAAGAAAGAGAAGAGGCAGGATAATTTGCAAGAGAAGAGTTAAGATTAAGGTCTTGTAGTCAAAGCAACCGTTATATCGCAATAATAAAACCACTAAACTACTTAGTTATTGCTGTTGCATGCTATGTGTAATGTTCAAGAATTTTGTTGTCTCTGATTTTTTTGTAAGGCTATGAAAGTGTCATTAATCTTCTCTCTGTGTGTGCAAGTGCGCGCCAAGGACGATTGCTGTGCAAAGAGAGGCCAGTTAAGTTTGCTGATGTTGTTAAGGCATAATTGAGGCTAACATTAGCTTTTTTGTTTTTGCAATAAACAGATTGTTAATCAACTGTCTCTTTGTAATCCTTACATTGCCGTAGATGTTACATTACGGGCGTTTGAGACAAGTACATCTAATATTGAGCAAGCTGTGATGAAACTACTTCTTTAAGCAGTCTTGTGTTAAAAAATTTAATGTTTTCTTTATGAATTTATGGAAGCATGATAACCACAGAACCTTGTTACATGGAATGACGCAAATCGAGGACCAAGTGAAAATGTTTATTAATTTGTCAAACTATTTTAAAATGCATCTAATACCTTTGAGAGGCATGGGTTTTAGAATCATTTTATAAGGTTTTATTAAAAATAGTAATTTTATAGGTGTGTCCATTATTCTTGTTCAAAATATTGAAATTACAGTATATATATGACAAATCAACCTCGATGCCATAGTGCCTCCCTTGAGAGCCCGGTGTTTGAGGTTGTTGGTTCTGTCTAATTTCACTGAGGTGTGATTCTCTCCATGACCTCATGAATATCTGCTCCAAGTCCTCAATCAGGGGCACTTGGTCTGGGCCTTGGGAAAAAAAGGCAGAAGTTATGAGTGTGGGGGGAAACATTGAAAAACAGGAGTATTAAATGTGTGGTATGCTTGCACAACAATTAAAAATACAGTTAAATATTAAATAACTATAGCTGTAGATTGTTCTCTCATACAGTGTTTGCTTACCATCTAGTGGTCATTGTGAAAAACGCTTACAATACTGTGAACCATGAATCACTTTTTATCTGAAGCCCTGCTGAGCAGTGCGTGATTACAGTTAGATATGGGACTCACCAAGCTGAACAAGATAGTAGACAGTGAGTAGAATCTGCATCTCAGTTGAGAGCGGCTGAATGGGTGATGGTCCGTAGTGCTGGTAGACTCTGGGTAGGGTCTGAGAGCTCAAATAACAACTCTGGAGAAGAGAACTGACGAGCACTTCGCTGACATTACCAGTCAGCCTAGGGAGAGGACCGTGACCTGTATGTATAGAATAGACATATACAATACTTCACAAAACGTATTTAAGTAGGGTGTAATTATGACAGCCATCAATCATCCTGTGTGCCACTAATATAAATATGTCTGACCTTTGAAGATGACAGGTTGAAGTCCACATGTGCGTAACAGCTGATCAGGCACAGCTACAGACAATCCAGAGGGAGAAAGAGTGGTTGAGGACCTCTGGGAGGAACTCATGGGTGTGGCGGCATCTGCCCAAATATATATTCACAATTATTTGTATTCATGGAAACTTATCCCTTTAGAGTAAAGACACACATTTTGCCCCCCTCACTTAATTTTTTTTACCTAATCTGGCTCCGTTTGTGGTGGAAGAATGCGCTGTCGAAGTCAATAAGGTTGATGAAGATGGCGGCATCTTGACTGTGTTCTCTGAAACAACGTTGGAAGCCAATTCAGGGGACCAACCCTTGTGCCTCTTTTTGGGAGGTCCAACATTTGTCTGTGTCCCTGTAGAGTAAGAAAAAGTGTTTTACTGCAAGTTAATTAATTTTCAAGTTAAAACTTTGTTCTACTGCTGTTTGACTCTCCTATATTAATAATGGAAGTACTAATAATAAAATATTATTTATTACATAGATACACCGTATTTTTTGGACTATAAGTCGCAGTTTTTTTTCATAGTTTGGCCGGGGGTGCGACATATACTCCGGAGCACATTACCATAAAATATCAAATAATATGATTCATCTCATTTGTGGAAAAGACGAAAAAATGTCAGCAATCGTCACATACACGTCAACCAATAAGAATTCAGCGGAGGAGGGTAATGGCGGAAGTGCATTGTAGGTCATGGAATGCTAACTGCTATATGCTACTGCCGTAGCTATTAAAATGGATCGTTTTATCATTGGCGGTAACTTATAAAAACTGAGAAGGGCTAAACAAAAATTGGACTGAAAAGGAAATCATGTACTGCAGATTACAAGCTGGACGTAGTGAAATATGCAGCAGAAAACTACAAGAGGAAGCGGCGCATACCTTTGGATTTGGCAGAGTTGTTTAGAAGCGACATCGAGGACAAAGATTTCATCGGATTTATCGATTAGGAGTGACAGATTGTTTGGTAAACGTACAGCATGTTCTCTATGTTATAGTTATTTGAATGACTCTTACCATAAAATGTTACGTCAACATACCAGGCACGTTCTCAGTTGGTTATTTATGCGTCATATAACGTACACTTATTCAGCCTGTTGTTCACTATTATTTATTTATTTTGAATTGCCTTTCAAATGTCTATTCTTGGTGTTGGATTTTATCAAATACATTTCTCCTAAAAATGCGACTTAAACTCCAGTGCGACGTATATATGTTTTTTTCCTTCATTTTATTTTGCATTTTCGGCCGGTGCGACGTATACTCCGGAGTGATTTATAATCCCAAAAATATGGTCTATATATATATGTGTATATATATATATATATATATATATATATATATATATATATATTAGCTTTTTTGCTTTTTTGTTTTATATATATATATATATATATATATATACATACATACATGTATAAAAGATAGTTTCCTCAAAAATTTGATTAACACACTGACACAATAAAGTTTTTTTGTTTTTCTTCAAAAGGGTATAGTTGTATTTTATGCAACACCCTGTCTCCTCCTGCATCAATTAAACAACATTGACAGGAAGGAAGCTTTTTTTTATTCAGTGAGAAAGTAGGAAAAAAGAAGAGAGACTTTTACAACCCTGCTTTATGGAGGCCACTGAGGAGAAGAAGGCGAGAGGGAAAAGTTTAGTGCCGTAAGTGTTGGGAAATGAATTCAGGCAGACAAAAGACGTCCTCCAACACAATGCAGCTTGCTGCCTCCCTACAGCAGTGGTGTTATAACACACGGGGCTGCTCTCCTTTTTAGAAGTGTGAAAAATCCCAGGGGGTTTAAGGACAACAGACACAAAGGCTACACTTACAGTGATGATATGATACAGGACGTCATTTAGAATACAATACTTGAAGGAAAACTGCACTTTTTGGGGGAATTTTGCCCATCATCCACAATCCGTATGTGAGAAAAGAACACACATTTTCCCCTTTCCTTTGTGTTCTAAATAGTAAAAAAGTGCTAGGAATGCAATTAATAGTGATTCATCTCTTCTGCCTATAAAACCCTCTGACAAACCTCCAAAAAACTTTTAATTTACATGTTGTGATTATGTCTGTAATGTTGTTACATTCATGAAAACATGTATTACTGACAGTAAATTGGGTCATCATAAGCCTGACCGTAACTTCCTTCCGAGATTTCACAAAATGCATTGACACACCCTTGGAGCTTTATCATGTAGCGCAAGTGTTGAACATGGACAAAATAAGAACATAAAACAGACACTTACAAAGCCTGCTATCACCGGGATGCCAACTAATGGGAGGACTGTATCATATAGATAGCTGTCCCTCCGCTGCTAAATTCAGCTTTATCTTCACTGCTAATAAGGTAAACAATGCTGGGAGCAAATTGTGCATTTGCTTGGTCTTCTTAACAATGTCCTCGGGTCTTACACTGCGTTCCATTTGTTGATAGCCAAGTTGAGAGCAAGTATCCACTGCTTTAGTTAGCCCTGATTTTAAGTGTTGTGAGCGGAATTAAAAAACATTTCAACTTCTTAGCTTTATGACACAACTTTATGCTACAGTATAAAGTTTGAGAAGTATAATTTAAAACCTGGCATTAACGTTCTCAGACTCAAAGACGATACAGCAGCAGCAGAAGCAACTCCATTGACTAACATCCCTCTCGCTAGTGACTAGTGGAGGAGTTTGAATGAGACACTGTGAGCAAGACGCTGTGTCACTACGGCAGAAAAGTAGTTCCTCTGTGATAGCTCTTACAATAACAATAATGCAATAGCTTGGTTAATATGCAGGTCACAGCATGTAAATAGAGGGTTTTTTGTTGTTTTTGGATCTTTTTTATAGGGCTTTATAGGCAAAATTAATGACTCCCAGTTACCTTAATTTTTAGCCGCACCATATTATCCACTTTTTTATAACCCAGAACGCACAGAAAAGACAAATATGTTTTTTTATTGTCTCACACATGGATGGATAAAGAAAATTCCCTGAAAAGTAAAGTTTTCATTATAATTGCAAGACCATTTGCAGAGTGTGTCAATTATATAATGTTTTAAAATAAGGTTTCCACCAAAATATTGATGATGCAATTTGCAATTAGGATATTTTCATCCACATGACTTAGATTACATCTTTAATTTGCACACACGTTTTCAGTGTATCAGTGAAGATATACAGTACCTGTTGTAGATGGTCTCCCCGGTCCTGAGTGATTCATTGCTGGTTGCGGGATGGGAGGAATGGCATTATGGCCATTTGTTAGAGGGTGTGGGGTATCTGCGATTTGAGGCAAACCATTTGTATGAGACGCTGTTGTACACAGAGAAAGAAACATGTTACAAGATGTCAAAAAATCAATAAACATGTATGATAAATATTACTGAGCACATTTTAGTCATATTGTCAGCTATTAAGCTCTGTGACTGTACTTTTTTGCCTTCCTGATTTTGCTGGTTCTGCTCCCTCTCTCTCACCTCTGAGTTGCTATAACGCCAAAGTGTAAGAGAACCATAGAGCAAAACTGCTGGCAATCCCTTCGACCAACTTAAACTTGTTGCCGGTTCTTTACCTCGTGTCCTCCATACCAAACCGCACCCTCCTTGCTGTTTCCCGTTTCGATACAAGGTTGTATTTATTTTGCTACAGTGTCTTTATATCGTGCTCTATGTTCCCAGCCTACCAACAGTTAATATTATTTTGTTACTTTGTATTTTCTTGGATGTTCTTGTGGCACTGGCTGTACCCTGGAGTGCCTTTGTTTTTTTGTGTCACCCCTGTGCTTGAACATTAAAGGACTCATTAAACACACTGCCTGTCTCTCTACTTCATGTGTCCCTTTTGTTACAAGATGTAACTAGCTCTTTACAAGGGTAAGGAACCACACTTGGTAACTTAAATTTGAACTGAAATCAAGGCCTCCACACATCAGTATAAGACAGAACATTTATTAATAATAGCATAATATATTACTGATATACCATAATAATATTAATACAATGATTTGAATGTGTATGTATTTCAAAGAGTGTGCAACCAAGGGACAGAAAAACAGAACACAAGTAAATGAGACTATTTTTGAGTATCACCTGTGTAGTTGGCGGGTGTATGTGATGGCTGCAACAACAGCAAGTTCGATGACTGTTCATCTGATGTCACATGACCCTCTAAGAGTCTGGGACCTATTTGTCTTATCCTGCCATCTGAAACGCAACATACATGGACAAAGCTCAAACAAAATCTCTTTGACATGTATGACTTAAGTGTTATTTATGACAATGACAATAAAGGAATTGATTGATTGATACATATTTGAATACATATATTACTGCGAGTGTAAAAGCATAGATGTTTTCAGAGAAATTATTTCTGATTTCAAAGGTAAGATTTCATGATTCAATGTCCTTACCGTGTCCCCTCCAACAGATGGCAGCTCCTTTAACTAGCGCACCTTGGTTGTTTCGGTGCAGATGGTACTTTAAGTGCTTCTGTTTCTTAGGCTGGGTGCTGAGTTTCAGGTTAACGTGGTTGGCGAAATCTGTGAAGTAGCGGAACCCCTTTTCACCACAGCCCATGCAGTTCCCAGAAAAGCCTGCAGCAGGCATGCACACAAAATAATGCGCGATGACGCCTTTCCAGATAAATTTATGCAAAGTTTGCTGTGTAAACCTCCTGCCTCACCCAGCAGAGCGTTGTGACCTCGTTCATCCGGCAAGAAGCGATGGTCGACGGCGCACACCAGCAGGTTGTCGGGGAGAGAGGGGGACTTAAGCCCAACCAACATGAATCCAGGGAGAATATCCAAGGGGTCTGATGCCAATGATGACAGACGTAAATCCCTGCCAGCTTGACAGAAACCTGCAGCGAAAGAGAATAGTTAATTTTTAAATGTCATGTGGTAATATTGCACAAACAGAAGTTTTGCATAACACCACATTTTAAGTCACTTTTCTCTGTCTTTTTCTGTATAAAAGTGAACAAAGTGTGCACAAACCATCTGTGGTGCAGCAGCCCTCTGGCGGGGGTTTCATCTGATAGAGTAATGGGGGACTGTTTGATTCTGACCCATCTTCTTCATCTTCATCATCATTCTCTGCACGGCCTGTTAAGAGTCGTGTCCAGGAAAAAGGTCAGTCACACTTAAGCATAATGGGAGCTTTTCGCAGCATATACTATGATGTGATACTACAACAACTATGAATCAAAACATCTAACGTTGACAGTGACAATAAGAGCAATGCATGAATGAATACAAACAATTGTAGTAAAGACGTCATAGAAGCTATAACAACAACAAGAAGCCAAAGAGGACTGTGGAATTAGCTTTACCACTTTTACCCTCTCTGTAAATTTCCATATTGATGATGACAATTACTGTGTGAACTATGTTTGTGTTGCAGCAAAACTGATGTTTTTATAGATTGAGACACCATAGTTAATTTCGGAACTGCGATCAAGTGTTTTTGTCCCTGTACATTTGAATTGTATTTAAGGATTTCTATGATATGTTGCGATGCAGTAACCATGTTGCAATGCAGTAACCAGGGTTATTGTACTCAATTGAGTATTGTAAGGACTTCTCAGCAGTCGCACTTTTTTGGGGGGGAATGCACTTACTAGTGTGTGCTGCAAGTGGCTGTTCTGCCTCCAGGTACAGTTGGGAGAAAATAGGTCGTGGAACTACAATGTTGGACCTCAGCGATGCTTCAATGGAGTTGTGAAGAACCTCCTCAAAGCGTGTGGTCCGCAGCTGGCCCGCATAGGAGTTCCCCATTGGTGTTCTGGGAAAACAAAACATGCACAATAAACTTTTGCTGGACATTCAACTCACATTTGTATTTGAATTTGCAGCACAAATTCACCCTTTTTACTAATAGTTAGATTCACCTACGAATTCAGTTCATGGTGAACATGGTGACAAAAGTCTTGGGACACACCAATCTGGCATTAATGAATATGGGCTTGCCTGAACTGTGTTTTAAAAGGACCATATTATAATTTGTTTTCTACTTTTATTTATTTATTTTTTATACACTTTCTTGAAATCTATATGGCGTGTACTGGTGGTTCTTTGGTCAGAACTTAGCAAAGATTATGTTTTACGGACCATTTTTAAGAAGCTTTCCGACCGTCTCTTCAGGATGCGCCATTTTGTGGGTGCTCTTCTTTGCATGTCTCTACTTTGACTGCATCTTTTCCCTGTCATCCATGTTGTAGTTTTAGTGTTTCAACACCGAGTCTTCTGACAGATATGAGTTCGAAGTTCGAACTATACACTACTTTGTATTAGAAATGATGAACACAAAAGTGGAGGATGCATGTGCATGCACGAGCAAGTCTGCATCACAACAAGAAAGATAGAGGAAAAAGAAGGCGCTTACTCACTACAATGGTGCACTCGTGTAAAGCACTTTGGGAAAATGTCTACTATTTATGGAAATATTTGCCGATTTAACACTCGAGAAAAATGTTACAGGGTGTTCAACTCTCAAACTGCTCTTTGAGGGTAAGTATGAAGGAAGGCCAATTGTTTTAGAAATATCTCCGCCATGCCTCTATGGTTTGATTTCAAAATTTCGGGACTATTTCAGATCCCGAATACACAAAAGCAGGTACCCATAAGTAGGTAAAGTCTGTTTTGCATCATTGGTGCCCTTTAATGGCTTGTCTTTACTTGAAATGAATATGCAAATGATAAGTGTGCATACTGTGAATGTGGGACAGATCATTGCCGGGTTAATATGAGGAATTATGAGGCCCCACCGATAAATCCAAGGACATTAAAAAACAAATCAGATAAAAAACCCCAACAACAATGGTCTAATCAGGAGAAATTACCTACACTAAGCTGTTGTATGTTATGGTGACCAAATCAAGCACTATTTCTCCTACCTACGAAAACTTCCTGATCTCACAAAAAAAAATATGGTGTCGCTTGTGGGGGAATTATTTACTAAAAGGGATTAATTTTGGGTGCTATTTAAACCAAATGTTCTGCAAACATTCTGTAAGGAAAGAAAAACATTGATCTTCAACACATCAAACCGTATCAGCCAGCTGAAACGGCAGAATCATTACAACATCGCCTGCGCTGCTAAACAAGCTACTGCAAAGAAAGTTTTGCAAAAATTACAGTTAATTCTGAAAAAAAAGTTATTGATTTTGAAGCAAGACGTTATCAGTATCGACTAGAAAACATTTTAAGTAACTTGTAAATGGTCACTACAGTAGGTAAATGTCTTTCTGCTACATTTACATAAGCAATATTTGGTTAAATATTGTGTGCTGTACACTAGAAACTCAAATAGATACCTCCGTTTTCTTTGTAATTACCTTTACTTGAAGAACATCATGTGTTGCAGTAGATGTCTTTACCCCAAAACATACTCCATGCAGAGTAGATGTCCATCCATCCATTTCTACCGCTTATTCCCTTTTGGGGTCGCGGGGGGCGCTGGCGCCTATCTCAGCTACAATCGGGCGGAAGGCGGGGTACACCCTGGACAGGTCGCCACCTCATCGCAGGGCCAACACAGATAGACAGACAACATTCACACTCACATTCACACACTAGGGCCAATTTAGTGTTGCCAATCAACCTATCCCCAGGTGCATGTCTTTGAAAGTGGGAGGAAGCCGGAGTACCCGGAGGGAACCCACGCATTCACGGGGAGAACATGCAAACTCCACACAGAAAGATCCCGAGCCTGGATTTGAAACCAGAACTGCAGGACCTTCGTATTGTGAGGCAGACGCACTAACCCCTCTCCCACCGTGAAGCCCCAGAGTAGATGTGACAAAGTTAATATAAAACATATAAATCCAAAACATTTGCACATAATTGTGTGCTCGACAGCTTTTTACTCATTTTATTATACTGGTGATATACCCCAAAACACACCCCATGCAGAGTAAACGTGACAAAGTTATTATAAAAAATATCAATCACAAACACTTGCAAAAAATTGTGTGCTTGCCAGCAGTTTACTCATTTTAATATAATGGTGGTTATACTATTGTAATGGCAGTCCAATAACAGTTAAGATTGGAAGGGAATAAGCGGTAGAAAATGGATGGATGGATGGATGGAAAGTGCTACACAAAATAGACAACAACCCAAAATTATTGCAAAACGTTTTGAAGCAAACAAAATAATCTATCCCAGTATTACTATTTCATCCAGTCCGGACTATAATGGAGAATGTGTTTTAAAAATTATATTGACTAATGTCCCATAAACAAAAGAGCAGGTTATTGGACAAAAACACGGAGACTCAAAACTCTAAAATCCAGAGCCACATCTTCACATACACATTAACAGCAGTAACTAATGGAGGCATCAGTCCAGACGGCATGCCATAAAATCAGCAGCACTGACAGAGTAAGGACACCCTGACCTAGACGCTACTCCCTTTTTGTTTTTCTCTCTCTGCATGTCACTCTGGTTGACCACAACCCAGATGTAGAAACACTCCTTCAAAATGTTGCCTGCGTAACTGACGGTGTATTTGAAATGAATGCTCCGTTTTGTGTCTTTTAAATTACACACATATGCATATTCGACCAACAAAAACATTGTTTCTCACAGATTTGTATTTAGTGAGCAGATTGTATTTCGGCAAAGGTGCTAATTGTGAACACTGGCAGGCAAGTTGATTAGATTCGGTGTGGAACATAATTGGTCAGCAAATAAGCATACAACAAGGGTGGCTTGCGAACACCAACATAATCCTCCCTTTGCCCATATGCCGGCTACCCCCATTTTAACATTACACACATATTCATTAACCCAAGCAAGACAGACATAACCTGCAGATCAGTTATGTAAATACGAACACTACTAAGTAATACTGATCTATAGCTTTTTGAGGCATATAACACATGTTAGCAGGACCACAGCTTCCTAAAATCACAAGACCCCTGAGCAACAAACTTTCAGTACCAGCCAAGCACAAAAAGAAAGAATGTAATCACTGATATAAAACGTAAGATGCACACCTTTGATAACATTGAAAAACTGCTAACATTAGCAGTCAACTCCAAAACATGGATTTCAGGACCTCTTTAGTTGGTTTCCCCACCATTTTTCACTTTGCATCATTGAAATAGATTGTTACAGAAAATACTGAGTAACAGTGGAAACACTTGAGTCCTACTTCTATGACTGTACAGAAAATACTGAGTAACAGTGGAAACACTTGAGTCCTACTTTTTTGACTGCAAGTTTGCTCATGTCTGATGTATACAGTATATTTCTTTTCTCACATTCTTTTTTTCTTGACGCCCATTGTTGAAGCTGCTCATTTCGGAACAAGCATTCTAAAAGGAGCAATTAAAAGCAATTGAAGACGCAAAACGTGATGTATACAGAGGTTACAATTTTTCCGCGACATTACAGACGATGGCGGTTCAAACTCCAAAGTTTTGTGCAACTTTGTGCAGGTTGTGCAGACCTCAAACTGTGAGGCACAGTATTGTTATAAATAGGGACTAGCATTAGATGACATATGAATCAATTGTTAAGAACTAAATGATTGCGTGATTAATTGGCTATGACCAGCAGAGATGCTTTTACTTCAACTTCAACTAGTTTACTGCCACCAGAAGAAGTTCAGCTACTCTGAAATAGACCTCCTGTAGAAAACATGATTTCAATTGTTCAATATATACAGTTGTACCTTTGTTTTTGTACGCCCCTTTTGTGTAGGATTTTGTACACCGTCTCGATGATCGTACAGCCAAACATTGGGCCTAACAAACTAGTCCATTTTCTAGTGTATTATTTCGCATAATCGAGTGCCCAAACAAACACGGTACCCAATTATTAATACACTGTGTGAGTCCAACTGTGTTTGCAACGTGTCTTTATTAGAAAACAAGCCTGTGTTAGCTATAGCATTACCATGAATTGATTAACGTGGACCCCGACTTAAACAAGTTGAAAAACTTATTTGGGTGTTACCATTTAGTGGTCAATTGTACGGAATATGTACTGAACTGTGCAATATACTAATAAAAAATTCAATCAATCAATCAATCACAGCTTGCTCCACTCCTCACCCGGCAGCTGTTTCGCCCTTCTATGACGAAAAATAATCCACTTTAAGGCCAAATAAAGTTTCAAGTCAAAGAATTTTGTTAAAAAAGATGAGAAACAATATTACATTCATGAAATAATTAAGGTAAAAGTGATTCCATTTGTCATTTAGATATTTTGCATTGTTTTCTGCAAGTACAACTACAAATATTGTCTAATAAAATGTGTTTCATGTTAATATTTTTGGGTGTCTGGAACAGATTCATTTTATTGTTTTCCAATGGAAGAATTTCATTCGGTTTTCATATGGGCACAAGACATTGAAACAACGTTAAGAACTTGTTGAATTTGGTCCTAACGTTGAGCAACTCAAACATAACGTTAAAACAACATGCTTTTTGACAACGTTTAATCAACGTTGGTTTTGGACATTTATTTAACCATTGCATTTTAGTCAGGTTGTCACGTTGATTTGACTAACCAACAATGTGGATCCAACATTATACATCACCGTTTTCTCAATTTACAAATTCAACTATTTTGCAACGTTGTTTCAAAGTCAGTTTTATAAGACATGCATGTATAATCAACGTTCTATCAACGACTTGTGCCTGCTGGGATGATTCGGACAGTATACAAAAAAACGTCAAGAGACCACAGAATCTTATATTCCCAATTATTCAATCAAGATTTTTCATAGGTGTGTCCCTAGTTGTAAACACGCAAATAAAACTGTGACATAATTTACATGTATAGGAAAACTATGACCATTATGAGCACTACACAATGAAGTAGCGGTTCATCGGGTAGTCCATCAATAGGTTTGTTTGATTAAGTAATCGGATGAAACACACCTTGTAGCCTCAATGCATTACTTAGGGAAAATAGTTAAAATAAAGGATTTTTATGCTTTTCATAAGCTGTATTTTTTTTTAAAATATAAATGGACATAATCAAAACTGAAACTGCACAACGTGTTCATTAATAAAAATATAGAAACCCCCAAAACCTCTCACAATCACTCAGATCATGGCTATTACAGCGGCCTTGTAAAAACTATGACAACATATTTCAAGTTCTGCGAACTCCATGTGGTCCGTATTTGATACATTTTTAATTTGTGAGTATTCATTAAATATAAATCGAAGCTTTTTTCTATTCGAATAATCAATTGAATCAATATAACCCTACATTAAATTTATTCCCAAAGTTTTTATGTTATTCCCCTGAAATGCTATTTTGGAGGCACACACAGTCACAAGCACATACACTTCGACAGCCACCTCGTGCGTCCACACTTTCATATGTAGAGACACAATGCAGAACTTATTGCCTCGCGCCGCTTTGTAGGGAAACAGTAGAAGGAGGAAGACCCTTCATAACATGGTCTGCGAGGGAAGGAGAGGAAGTAATCACACCTTCTAGCAAAGACGAGACTGACATTTACAACCGCGGGGAGAGGAGGGAGACGCCAGATGAAAGCGAGGGGAGACGTCCTCCTGACTAAAAACGGGGACCTATAGTCAATCAACATAACAATCACAACAACAAAGTGTCAGTGTTCAGACACTTAGATATTACATTTAGTTGCCTCCAGTTTTTTTTTTTTTAGCAGGTCCTTGGTGCGTAATAAATCTTTTTGGTCAATATTTTTAGTTCCCTTTTAGAGGAAAAAGACATAGCAATGGATAAATCTTTAACAGAACCATTGTTGATCTTTTCTCTTTGCATCTCCCCCCTCTGACCCTGTACTGCCTGACGTGGAAGTGGGAGATCCTTTCATCCCTAAACCCCCCCACTACTACCCCCATTCCCATCTCTTTTGCGCTTTCTGTGTCTCTCTTTCACCCTGGGGAGAGAGACACCATTGTGGTGTTTTATGACCTCTTGGTCCTGCCTGCCCACCACCACCAACTCCATGTTCTAAACACACAAATACAAAACCTGTAGTTAGGAACCATTTCAGGATGTCACCTCCACAGGTATTTTGCATCTTCTTTGTAGCTCTTATGAAGCAATTTACTTGAAAGCATATATTCCATAAAACATTTGCAACAATGCAGGGCAAATTATACAAGACTTAAAGCAATAAACTATACCCAAAACTATATGGAGAGAGCCTTGGCATGTCATCACCACAGTGTCAAAGGTCAGTCTAGATAACAATGTTTAAGCAAGACTTTGATGCAGTCTTTACCTTTAACACACACACACAGGCATGCACGCACGCACAGACTTTGATGGAGCCTTTACCTTTAAGACGCACGCACGCACGCACGCACGCACGCACACACACACACACACACACACACACACACACACACACACACACACACACACACACACACACACACACACACACACACACACACACACACACACACACACACACACACACACACGGGTGAACAGTCGAATGCACACCCACACAGACGCTCTCCCATGGGTTTGAGCTCAGTGGACACAAAGAGCTTGTCTTGGGGAGGGGTGAAAGGTCATACTGGGAGAGGTCAGATAAGATCCCCAGGCTCTTTCTCTTGCCAGGCCCACATACCAGCCGCGCACAAACACACACAACATCCTCACTCCTTCCTTCTTTTCAGTCTGACAGGCTGGATTGCAGCGTCCGTCCATCCTCCACCGCAGTACCATGGAGAGCAGATCAGGTTACACACACTAATCCAGACACACACATGTTGTGTTTTCATTTAAAAAGACACAGTGTGTGTGTGCGTGTGTTTTTGTGTGTGTCATCTGGTCAGCGTATAGCATCACACAGTAAAGCCAAGAGAATGGCAGCTTTGCAGATGTTACATGAGCACTGACCCGCGGTCAAACACATGCAAAGAGATGTCACACACACAAGTGGAGACTTGCATGTGCCCAGTGATGACCTCTGACCCCACAAGAAATGCGCTCATTCAGAGTTTGCTCAACAGACATCGGATCGATGGCCGCCGACAGGCAACTGGCCCACCGACGTACTAGACACCTCCATGCACACACAAAGTTCCACACGAGCGATGTCAATACCACAAAAACGTTAATCTATATCATATCACTGTGTTTACATCTGGCTCACTTAAAGGGACCGTAATGCCTAAACACCGAAACCAGACTAAATGAGGTGGGCCGGGTGCTTGGCTAGCGTACCGCCACATCCTTGAGATGTTTATTCTTTGAGCTCTTTTTCTTGCCTCACTTCCAGGGAACTTGTCTTGTCTACAGTCCAGATAATCTGGATGTACCTCAACAGATGCAGTATGTTCCCTGTCATTATGACTCACAACATGCAATGTTTATTTATGTGTCAGAACATGAACTCACCGCGAGTCTGCGCACCAAATCTTTTATCAAATGTTTTTAAAAACAAAACACTGGATTGTTCTTCACCAATAGCACCGGCAACCATTGTACACCATGTGGTTGCGAGAGGAATATGATAACGGTAACAGAGTAACTTTACATATATGAATCCTAATTTCCCTCACATGCTAATGAAGTAATCATATCCATTAGGGATGTTCCGATCAAGGTTTTATGTTGCTAATTACGATACCGATCATCCATTAGTGAGATCAACTGATACCAATACCGATCACATGTATTAACTGTACATTTTTCAGTTTAGTTAGGTTGAGTGCTTTCGACAGTTCAAAAACATGAAGCCACATTTACACATTATATTCAGTTATTTGAGCAAAACAAAGTCAATAGTACACAATAACTAAACAAATGCAAAAACTACTATCTACTACTTATTTAAGTTATTTAATTTGTGCCTTCCTGTGTCGAGGGAATTATTCCTTGAGTTGGTAAACACAAATTAACAAAAACAACAAAAACATTATTTTGAAATAATAAAAAAATAGTTATATTATTATCTATTTAGACTCTTACAAATCTCCTTGGTAATTTCCTGCTAAAATCTGCTGTAAAGTGGTTCCATCTACACTTCTTAAAGTTTGCTAAGCAATTATTTTATAGCTTAGCTATTAGCATGCTTGCTCCTGGCTTTCTCTCGGTGTGTTCCATGTGTGGCCTTGTTCTTCAGTGATAATATTAATATTTAATATTGATACTTACAAACCCTGTTTCCATATGAGGTGGGAAATTGTGTTAGATGCAAATATAAACGGAATACAACAATTTGCAAATCCTTTTCAACCCATATTTAGTTGAATATGCTACAAAGACAACATATTTGATGTTCAAACTGATAAAACAATTTTTTTTTGCAAATAATCATTAACTTTAGAATTTGATGCCAGCAACATGTGACAAAGAAGTTGGGAAAGGTGGCAATAAATACTGACAAAGTTTAGGAATGTTCATCAAAACTTATTTGGAACATCCCACAGGTGTGCAGGCTAATTGGGAACAGGTGGGTGCCATGATTGGGTATAAAAACAGCTTACCAAAAATGCTCAGTCTTTCACAAGAAAGGACGGGGCGAGGTGCACCCCTTTGTCCACAACTGCGTGAGCAAATAGTCAAACAGTTTAAGAACAACGTTTCTCAAAGTGCAATTGCAAGAAATTTAAGGATTTCAACATCTACGGTCCATAATATCATCAAAAGGTTCAGAGAATCTGGAGAAATCCCTCCATATAAGCGGCATGGCCGGAAACCAATATTGAATGACCATGACCTTCGATCCTTCAGACGGCACTGTATCAAAAACGGACATCAATCTCTAAAGGATATCACCACATGGGCTCAGGAACACTTCAGAAAACCGATGTCACTAAATACAGTTCGTCGCTACATCTGTAAGTGCAAGTTAAAGCTCCACTATGCAAAGCGAAAGCCATTTATCAATAACATCCAGGAACGCCGCCGGCTTCTCTGGGCCCGAGGTCATCCAAGATGGACTGATGCAAAGTGAAAATGTGTTCTGTGGTCTGACGAGTCCACATTTGAAATTGTTTTTGGACCAAAGGGGAAGCGAACCATCCAGACTGTTATCGACGCAAAGTTTAAAAGCCAGCATCTGTGATGGTATGGGGGTGCATTAGTGCCCAAGGCATGGGTAACTTACACATCTGTGAAGGCACCATTAACAGGTTTTAGAACAACATAGGCTGCCATCTAAGCACCGTCTTTTTCATGGACGCCTCTTCTTATTTCAGCAAGACAATACCAAGCCACATTCAGCACGTGTTACAACAGCATGGCTTCTTAAAAAAAAGAGTGCGGGTACTTTCCTGGCCCGCCTGCAGTCCAGACTTGTCTCCCATCGAAAATGTGTGGCGCATTATGAAGCGTAAAATATGACAGTGGAGACCCCGGACTGTTGAACGACTGAAGCTCTACATTAAACAAGAATGGGAAAGAATTCCACTTTCAAAGCTTCAACAATTAGTTTCCTCAGTTCCCAAACGTTTATTGACTGGTGTTAAAAGAAAAGGTGATGTAACACAGTGGTGAACATGCCCTTTATCAACTACTTTGGCACGTGTTGCAGCCAAGAAATTCTAAGTTTATTATTTGCAAAAAAAAAATAAAGTTTATGAGTTTGAACATCAAATATCTTGTTTTTGTAGTGCATTCAATTGAATATGGGTTGAAAAGGATTTGCAAATCATTGTATTCCGTTTATATTTACATCCAACAAAATTTTCCAACTCATATGGAAACGGGGTTTGTAAAATACTAGGAAAAACAGTTTATTCGCCGTAATTTAGGTGATTATTATGAGCTTTGAGGAGCGGCTCTACACTGTGTATGGAGACACATAATTAGCCGCTAGCCGCTTATCAGCCGCCGAGGTTTGGCATTTGTGAACATCCTAAGAAAGCATTAATTAGCTATCGGACATAAGTTTTCAGTAAAAAATCGGACTCTTTGGACATGTTGAAATTTGAAAGAGTTAAGCATGTTGTGATAATCCAAGGACCATTACCACTACCTTATGTAAGAAAGGTTTCATAAAACATTTTTCGATACTCCCACTTAACCTAGACACTGTCTTGCATTTCCCCTATTTTTCTAAAAGTCTAAAGAACGGCAGTAAGCTTTTTCCACCAAGGGCTTCATACAGGAAAATGTTTTTCTTAAGCCAATCAATAAACAAAGGGAAACATATAAAGCAGGTACATTTGCTTTAAATATATTGAAAGCAAAAAATCTGGCTGCAAACTCAGCTTTGGGCAAAACAAATAGTATTAGTGTAAAATGGTAACATTCAATATTCAAAGTGTGATATCTGAATAGGGCTGCAACCATTAATAAATTAATTTTATAATAAAAAAGCTTTGGATTTATATTGTATTGCTTCTATTAATCATTTAATAAGTGTAATAATAAAAATTCTTCAAATGAACATCGCATGGAGTGGCCGGAACTTTAAATATGCGGACGATGTTTCCGCACGGCCACTGCAATAAGGCCCACTTGAGAGGAGTAATGTGTGGGTACCGTGATTTGAATGTTGATGTTGTGTGATTATTATTATACAATAATTAAGGTAATTGCAGGTAGAAAAATCATTGATAATTTAAAATATTTTCCCTAAAATACGGATTGAGGCTATAAAGTGTGTTTTATCCGAATAATCCAACAAATTCCCCATCCATTTTCTACCACTTGTTGCGGGGGGTGCTGGAGCCTATTCAGCTCCAATCGGGCAGAAGGCGGGTATACCCTGGACAAGTCCCCACCTCATCTCCATCACCCATTCTCGCGTTGTATGATTCAGTATCGATTCTCATTTTTCAAAAATCGATTTTCTTCCCCCGCTCCCGGCAATGTTTATGTGCCTTCTGGGCTACTGTAGGTATTGCGCAATAATCAGCGTGGCTACTGGTGGCTAGCTACTAAGGGGATTGTAGTGTTGTGTTGCCACTAAAATGCAGGTAGAAGAAAAAGAAACCGAGCAGCCTAAAGAAGAAAAACAACCGCCTCCGTGGACTTTGAAAGCAAACGTTTGGAGAGACTTTTACATTTTTGGTCAATATTTTTAGTTCCCTTTTAGAGAGGAAATAGACATAGCAATGGTTTGACATTTTACTGTGGCAAGAAAGGGGTTGACATGACTCATGCAATTTGCAGACTTTGCAAACTAAAGTTAAGTATTTTGGGAATACTTCAAATCCCTGTGCTCACTTGGAAAGACACCAACAGAGTTATCAGAAAAAAAGGAACATCCACTAACAACACCGACAGCTAAGCAACACACACTTCACCAGTTTACAAAATGACCATCCAGTTCTGAACGGGCAAAGAAGATAACCAGATCCATCGCTTGTTTCATTGCAAAAGACTTGCTACCATACAGCGCAGTGGCGAGTGAAGGCTTCAGGTTCATGATCAAAACTATTGAGCCACGGTATGATATCCCATCATGCTCGGTTTTTACAGACAATGTTGTACCTTCACTCTACAGAGAGACAAAGCTAAAAGTGGGGGAAGCTGTGACTAAAGCTAGCACAGTAGCTCTTACCTGTGATCACTGGATCTCTAGGACTACCAAGTTCTGGCACAGACTGGCAGCTAGCCGAGCCTACTAATTGTATTCTATTGATGTTACAGTCACAGAAGTTGAATTGCTGTATTTTATTGTTCTGGTAACTGAGTGAGTAGTAACTGAGAGTCAAATTCAGTCAGATGTTAAAACGTTTTGTTCTAGTTAAAATTTGTGCAAGTATGAATAAATTGTGTTGTCTTGGATTTACATTTGTGTGTTTACATTATTGCAATCAGTTGATAAAACATTGTCCTTTACAATTATAATTTTGTTTTTACAAAAACCTACTATTCTGCTTGCATGTCAGCAGACTGGGGTAGATCCTGCTGAAATCCTATGCATTGAATGAATCGAGAATCGAAAAAAAAATATTTATAATTGAATCGTGACCCATTCATCCATATATCCATTTTCTACCGCTTGTCCCTTTTGGGGTCGCTGGAGCCTATCTCAGCTGTATTCGGGCGGAAGGCAGGGTCCACCCTGGACAAGTCGTCACCTCATCGCAGGGCCTGAATTATGACCCCAAGAATCTATATTGAATCGAATCGTGGGACACCCAAAGATTCGCAGCCCTAATAGATAACTTGATTACGGTAATGTAATAATTAATAGCTGCAGCCCTACATCTTAATGTGTGGTATTTATACTAATTATTCTGACAGTTTTATTACAGTTTGTAGGTTTTAGCTTACTACTCTTCCTGGGGTCTAAATAGCTAAAAAAAAAAACTCACCTGAAGGAATCAATAAAGTAATATCTATCTATGTCAAAAGCATGCTTCATTTCTACATAAAATATAAAGTACATACTTTAGTACAACATCTAAGACCAAAGTGAGTACACACTAGGGATGTAATGATAAAATATAATAATGGTCCTAAACGGTCCTCTCCAAGGTTTCTCATTGTCATCCCACTGGGTTCAGTTTTTCCTTGCCCTAATGTGGGATCTGAACTGAGGATGTCGTTGTTGCTTGTGCAGCCCTTTGAGACACTTATGATTTAGGGCTATATAAATAAACATTGATGGATTGACATTGAATGAGAAACCGTGGTAAAACTCTCACGGTTAGTATTACCTTTTTAAATTAAAATTATTTTAAAACTGATTGATAACCGCATTACTATTCCGGTGACACTGCTCATTTACTGGAGAACAGAGCTAGAATGTTGATGGCTGGCTAGCTAGCTTTAATGCTAACCAGAATGCAAGAGACATTTTAAGTCTTTCCCCATTAAGAAACAGCACATCACAGTCTAAACTTGTATAAAAACATTGCTGTTTGAGCAATATTACATATTATTAAAGCTATTTAGTTGTGCTCGTTGAACCTACAGCATGGGCTCTCTTTGCACAAAAGTTACACTCAGAGAAATATGAAACGGAGATGTCAACAACAGAAGGTAAGCACACGGGGTCATCACATAGACTGGATGCGCAACACACGTCGTGCATATATAATTAAAAAACACAAGGAAATAGAAAAAGATAAATATTTATAAAAACTAAAATAAAAATAATATATAGTTCTTAAAGGGGAACTGCACTTTTCAGGGGATTTTTGCCCATCATTCACAATTCTTATGTACACACTGCATCTCTTTCTTTTTTAATGCATTCTAACACGAAAATAAACGCTAGAAAAAGTCAGCTATCAATGGAGGTAGTGATTTGCTCTGTTCCGCCTATAAAGCGCTCAAAAAACATCCAAAGACCGTCATCATTGTTTTATATGCTGTAAGCATATATATAATGTAGTAACAGGCACATTCATAATAACATGTAATATTTAAGTATTTTGCTCATTTCAAGCATACGGCAGCACATTCATTTCACAGAGGTATCACGTTTGCTATTTCCCTTTCACGAATAAAAACTACTAAAAACCTAAACTTTGAACTAATCTTGTAGAAGATGTGAGACAGGCCTCAACATTGGCAGTGTTTAAATCCAGGCTGAAAACATGTTTATTTAATTGTGCAAATGACAACTGGAAGTATTTTATCGACACTCTTTGATTTTAATTTGAATTAAAATCATTGTTTACAAATTATGCTTCACATATAAACTTGCCTTCCCTTACTGCTAACCATGGCATACTTCTTGAGACAACTACTTTGGGACAAATTGATTGATTGATTGATTGATTGAGACTTTTATTAGTAGATTGCACAGTACAGTACATATTCTGTACAATTGACCACTAAATGGTAACACCCAAATAAGTTTTTCAACTTGTTTAAATCGGGGTCCACGTTAATCAATTCATGGTAGTTGAATGATGTTCCAGAACCTTATATTTTTGACACTGGATATAAGATGAGCTTCAAGTTTTAGAAACAGGATTTATAATCTTGAATGAACTTTTACCACAAGTCAATTGCTAAAAAGCAAGTTAGCTCTCAAAGTGATGGCACCGCTAAAAGCAGTTCCTCTGCGTTAGCACTTATAATAACAATATTGCTAATACTTGATTAATATTCAGGTCACAACATGTAAATGGGGTATTGTTGGCAGTTTTTGGATGTTTTTAGAGGGCTTTATGGGTGCTGTAAAATGCTGCAATAAGCTGCATTGTTAACCACCTCATACTGGTTGTACATTACTAACTATAATGCATAAAAAAAATAAAGATATATGTTCTTTTTATCATTTATAAAAAAGAACCCAGGACAATATCTAATGTTTCTTCCGCCAAGAAAGTACATTGTGTGTCTATTGATTCTACCTTTTTTTTTTTTTTAATAAAACTTATGAAATGATTACAGCGTGTGTATTTCAAGTACTTTTTGAGCACTTTCGACAATACCTGCTGTGGCTCCAAAACTTTGGAACTATATCCCCATTGTTATTTGGATGGCTCCCTCTTTAATGACTTTTAAATCACGTCTTAAAACATATTGCTACTCTTTGGCTTTTAAACCAGCATGAGAGTTGTGATTTTTAGTCTGGTATTTTCTCTGATGTATTCATACTCTTTTATAGTTAAATGTTTTACTGACTCTTCTAGTATGTTTGTCTTAACTTCTGTGCAGCACTTTGTGAAACTTTTATTGTTTTTTGAAATGTGCTATTTAAATAAAGTGGATTGGATTGGATACGGTGATAATATCTATAACTGTGATAACTTTGATCACAATTACTGTGATATAAAATGTTCATATCGTTACATCCCTTGTACACACATATTCATACATTGCAATACAACAACATTTTCAAAAATTAGTTATCAGATCTATAATAATTACATGTACAGTTATGCTGATATAAGATTCACAAAAGCCCTCAGGCTACAGTCACTTCATGCATGAGGTAAATATTATTTAACACAGTTTAGTTAGAAACCAAAAATAGTACAATTATATATAAAGTCTTAATTTTTTACACAATGTGATTGAGGTCATTCCTATAATGAAAAATGTGAAATTATGTTAATATGCTATGCGGTAGACGATTGCCCTTTGAACACACCTTGCATACAGTATAAATATAATTAAGTTTTCATTGCTATACCAATTGAATTTAATTAATGTATGTATGTATGTATGTATCTAACTATCTGTAATATATATATATATATATATATATATATATATATATATATATATATATATATATATATATCGTATAAAAAGTCAACAGGAAGTCAATGTTTTGGGATACGGACAAACATGTCGGCACTGCTGTACTGCTGGTAAGATGTAAGACTAGCTATA
>NC_084612.1:22733224-22763224 GCF_033978795.1 Nerophis ophidion | reverse complement strand
AAATTTGACAATCACATTCCTTTTTCCTTCATTTGACTCCACATTGTCTATGGGTATTAATGTTGTTGCAAAGCTGCTCCTTGGACTTGAATTTACTTTTGGCTTAGGGACAGATGAGGGTTTGACAGTTGAATGCTTAGTGTCCTGAATGTTACCAAACAGTGGATCAGAGAGTATTTTGACTTGCTTTTCAATAAAGTTTACAAGGTCTGGGAAAATGGCACGATGGCCTTGCTTCTCCTGTAGGTCACAGGCCTTGTTCCTCCACTGCTCTCTGAGCTTGTATGGAAGCTTTAGGATGATGTTCCTCATATTAGAAACATTCATTTCTTCCATATAGGCCAGACTTCCCATTGCATTGGAACAACTTCTGAGGAATAGAGAAAATGCTCTCAATCCTTTTACATCCTCCAATTTAATTGTTCCCCAGGAAAAAGCCTTTTCCATATATGCTGTTGCAATATGATATTCATTACCAAAATGTTCTTTGAGTAGCTGTCTTGCCTTCTGGTAGCCCTGGGATGGAGGCAAATGTTGGCAACTTTGAACCAGCTCTTTTGGATGCCCTCTAGTATATTATTCGAGGTAATGCAAACAGTCATAGGTGTCACACCTTTTCTCCACTCCATATTCAAACGCCCTTATAAAGGTTTCATACTGAAACGGATCTCCATCAAAAACAGGTACGTCTCTTGATGGTAAAGAGGAATGGACATTCTGCTTAACCAATAAGGCATTGAAATCATGTTGTCCTTTTAGTAAATCAAGAATGTGATCTTGTTTGATGGCATTTGTGACAGGGGATGTAGTGTGAACTGTATGACCTTTAACATCATCTTTTTTCATATGAGTATGATTACTTTGCCCAGTTGTATTCGACACATTTCCCATTTGCATAGTTGATTTTGATACATTATCAGTTTGCATTAAAGAGAGAACAGCCTGTCTTGGAGTCATGTAATGAGCTTTGCTGTACTTTTCATATATGAATTGTTTTGGCTTCACAACCTTGGCTTGTTTTCTTTGTTGTGATTCAATATGATGTTTTTTCTCCAATGCAGCAACCTCTGCCATTAGAGCAGCCTTTTCGGCCTGGGCTAAAATGCGAGCAGCTGAAGTAGAAGAGGTTCTTGATGTTATGGAGTTGCGTGTGATTGAGACATTCGATGCACTGTCCTGGGCTCCAATATAAGAAAGTGTAACACATAAATGTTCATCATGGGCATGTGGGACATGCATTTCATCTTGGAATTGCGTTTCAACTGAGCCATGTGTTTGAGAAGGATGCAATTGTGACTCCTCTTCCACAGGAGCAGTGTCACGTGTGGTTAGCTTTTTCACTTCTGATAACCATTCATGCACAAGTTTTATGAAACTTTCTAGTATCTTAATATTTTCTTGAAACCAGCCATTTTTTCTGTCAAGTTCCTCTTCAGGCAATGGTAAGGAAATCAATGAGGAATGATTCTCCCTTGCCTCTCCACACAATTGAATCAATTTATCCAAGTAACCTCTTAGAGCATTTGCATTTTCATCATTTTCATTTGAATGCATGAGTTGTTTTATTGTGTCCCTTATTTTAGCAGCTTTTTTAACACATGTTCCTATTGCTTTATGATAATTGTCAACTTTCATTTCCAAGCCTTTGGCAGTATACTTTATGGCTCTTTTTTCCTTTACAGAATATTGTACATTTTCCTTTTCAGGATCCACATTTTGGCCACCTTGTGGCCGTACATCATATTTGCCATCAGACATAATTGACCAAGTCTCTCCCTTGTGCTGCTTTCAGCTCCAAACAACTCACCCTATAGAGCTGGCAGGTGTTTCCAATCACCCTGGCTGATGAGTAGCAGCGTGGCCGTGGCACAATTAGTCCTCTTGAGGCTTTTGATGTCCTTTGGTGTTCTTCTTATTGTCCTTTTCACTCGAAGAGCACCGTTCTTACTTGAGTTGTAGTGGCAATCTTCACCTTTAAATGTTCTAATTTATTGTCACTACTCAACAGGTTTGAGGGAGTGATCCTACGCAGCAGCAAACATTGCATTGAAGTGAGGTCCAGTCAGAAGTCCAGTTAACGCATATTTATTAATAAACTTGCAGGGTGAATGAAACATACCATGGATTATTGTAGTGACATTGTGCCATATGTTCTCCTGTCGTTCCTGCCTGTTGCTGTGTGCTGTTGTGGTAAGAACGGTTTTTGCTCCCACACCTGAGTCCTCCCTAATCAGCTCACCTGTGCTTCTATTTCTGCCTTCAACCCTGCACTGCTCAATCAAAAAGCCCGCCACCTAGTGACAAAAGAAAGTAATGCCAACTCAAAATAAGGATGCCTAAAATGGCTCCTACATATATGTATATATATGTATATATATATATATATATATATATATATATATATATATATATATATATATATATATATATTTTTTTTTTTATATATATATATATGTGTGTGGGAAAATCACAAGACTACATCTCTACAGAACTGTTTCATGAGGGGTTCCCTCAATCATCAGGAGATTGTAGTCTTGTGATTTTTTCCACACAAACATATTGCGCTCTACCACGGTATCGAGCACTATTCTCTGGATAATCCAATCAAGACATATATAAATGCACACAGTATATATATATATACATGTATATATGTATATATATAAACATGTGTATGTATACATATACATGTATATATATATAAATAAACATGTATGTATACATGTATATATATATACATATAAATACATATATAAATAAATATATATACATACACACAATATTTACACTATATATAGTTTTGTTTTTACAATCTGCATTGGTCCACTTCTTTTTTCACTTGAAGGCAGTAAATTAGGAATGTTAAAAAATATAACTCATGAGACACTTGGGATGTGACTCACCTTTGTCATTCGGTGCTAATGTTGACAAGACGTGTAACGCTGTTTTATATATTAGTACAATACTTCCACTTAAAAGTGCCCCGAATTTAATATTTTTTTAAATAAAATGTGGGTTGCATTGAACATTAAACATATCCATCCATCTCCATCCATCTTCTTCCGCTTATCCGAGGTCGGGTCGCGGGGGCAACAGCCTAAGCAGGGAAACCCAGACTTCCCTCTCCCCAGCCACTTCGTCTAGCTCTTCCCGGGGGATCCCGAGGCGTTCCCAGGCCAGCCGGGAGACATAGTCTTCCCAACGTGTCCTGGGTCTTCCCCGTGGCCTCCTAGCGGTTGGACGTGCCCTAAACACCTCCCTAGGGAGGCGTTCGGGTGGCATCCTGACCAGATGCCTGAGCCACCTCATCTGGCTCCTCTCAATGTGGAGGAGCAGCGGCTTTACTTTGAGTTCCTCCTGGATGACAGAGCTTCTCACCCTATCTCTAAGGGAGAGCCCCGCCACACGACGGAGGAAACTCATTTCGGCCGCTTGTACCCGTGATCTTATCCTTTCGGTCATGACCCAAAGCTCATGACCATAGGTGAGGATGGGAACGTGGATCGACCGGTAAATTGAGAGCTTTGCCTTCCGGCTCAGCTCCTTCTTCACCACAACGGATCGGTACAACGTCCGCATTACTGAAGTTGCCGCACCGATCCGCCTGTCGATCTCACGATCCACTCTTCCCTCACTCGTGAACAAGACTCCTAGGTACTTGAACTCCTCCACTTGGGGCAGGGTCTCCTCCCCAACACGGAGATGGCATTCCACCCTTTTCCGGGCGAGAACCATGGACTCGGACTTGGAGGTGCTGATTCTCATTCCGGTCGCTTCACACTCGGCTGCAAACCGATCCAGTGAGAGCTGAAGATCCCGGTCAGATGAAGCCATCAGGACCACATCATCTGCAAAAAGCAGAGACCTAATCCTGCGGTCACCAAACCGGAACCCCTCAACGCCTTGACTGCGCCTAGAAATTCTGTCCATAAAAGTTATGAACAGAATCGGTGACAAAGGACAGCCTTGGCGAAATCCAACCCTCACTGGAAATGTGTTCGACTTACTGCCGGCAATGCGGACCAAGCTCTGGCACTGATCGTACAGGGAGCGGACCGCCACAATAAGACAACCCGATATCCCATATTCTCTGAGCACTCCCCACAGGACTTCCTGAGGGACACGGTCGAATGCCTTCTCCAAGTCCACAAAGCACATGTAAACTGGTTGGGCAAACTCCCATGCACCCTCATATATTTATATATTCATCCATCCATTTCCCACCGCTTATTACCTTCGGGTTGCGGGGGGCGCTGGAGCCTATCTCAGCTACAATCGGGCGGAGGGCGGGGTACACCCTGGACAAGTACCCCCCTCATCGCAGGGCCAACACAGATAGACAGACAACATTCACACATATATATATATATATATATATATATATATATATCTTGATTGGATTATCCAGAGAATAGTGCTCGATACCGTGGTAGAGCGCAATATGTAGGTGTGGGAAAAATCACAAGACTACTTCATCTCTACAGAACTGTTTCATGAGGGGTTCCCTCAATCATCAGGAATCTCCTGATGATTGAGGGACAGAGTGACATCGGGTTCTAACTCGACTAAGATGAATGCAGCAATGTACAGAGACATCTTAGATGAAAACCAATGCTTTCCATCCCACCTGATGGAGCTTAGGAGGTGTAAAGATGAATGGGTGAAACTGCCCAAAGATAGGTGTGCCAAACTTGTGGCATTGTATTCAAAAAGACTTGAGGCTGTAATTGCTGCCAAAGGTGCATCAACAAAGTATTGAGGAAAGGCTGTGAATTTTTACATACATGTGATTTTGTAAATTTTATTTCTAATACATTTGCTAAATTAAAAAAACAACAACTTTACATTGTCATTATGGGTGATTGTGTGTGGAATTTTGAGGACAAAAATTATTTAATTCCATTTCGGAATAAGGCTGTAACCTAACAAAATATTTAGAAAGTGAAGTGCTGGAAATACTTTCCGGATGCACTGTATAAAAACACACAATCATTGCTCACTCTACTCTAGGACTACTATTAAGTATTAAACAAAACAAAAATTTTGTCTATGCTTGTTCCCATGACCCACTCCTGTGTCCTGACTCTGGCCTTGTTAAAGTGTTTTAATAGGTTTTGGAGAACAGTTTTTCAAGTCCCTTTATGGCTGCTTTAACAGCTGAAATGACACCAGGTATGATTTGCTAAGTCACAGTGGAGCCATATTGGCCAAGGCGAGGCGTGTAGTTGCTGTTAATGGCTCGAATATAATATTTAATGTGCCGTTGCCACAGTACTTAACTTTTGCAATGTAAAAAAAAAAGTCAAGAGCATTCATTTCCGTATAAATACTTTGCTGGTTGGTTGGCACACTGTTTTATTCGTGTGTGAATTGCTCATTGGCAAAACATCTTCCAATATTTGTTCCTGTGTACAATTGAAGCTTATGGTGTTGGCTTGAAATCTGTATCCCTCTCATATTCCAGATAAACTATCAAAGACATTCTGACCTGTGTGAGGCAATGCAAATTAAACAATGAAAAAAAACATAACGGTTTGAATTGGTCCATGTTCTCGGGGACTGTTATTACTGACGGACAGATAGACAGACAACTGCAGCCAGGTATGTAAAAAACCCTTCGTCTCCATGGCAATGTCTTTGTCGCTTTTACTCATTTGCCGCTTTTCCACTAACCCAGAGGTAGGCAACCCAGAACGTTGAAAGAGTCATTTTGGACCCAAATAACACAACGCTGTCAAACCCCATTCCTGTAATACTTGCAGGCCGCACTAACATTACATTTTCATTTTAAGGTGGGAGCTGCAAAATAACGTCACGGGGCCCACTTGTCTGAGACTCCTGCTTTTGAGTAATGTGACTCAAGTAAATGTAAAAGTAGTCGCGCAAATAATTACTTGATTAAGAGTGAGTATGTATTCAGTGAAAAAACAACTCATACTGGGTAACTGGTGTGAAACGTATAAATTATTTAGTAGCTATTTTTAATAATACTTACAATACAACTACAATATATCAATCAATCAATCAATCAATGATTATTTATATAGCCCTAAATCACTAGTGTCTCAAAGGGCTGTACAAACCACAACACAAACCACAACGACATGCCCTGTAATGAGGTGGCGACTTGTCCAGGGTGTACCCCGCCTTCCGTCCGAATTCAGCTTAGATAGGCTCCAGTGCCCCCCGCAACCCTGAAAGGGATAAGTGGTAGAAAATGGATGGCCTGTATTCCAGACCTGTCTCCCGTTGAAAATGTGTGGCACAATATGAAGCCTAAAATACCACAACGGTACTTTTCCGTAGTTGATGTCTGAAGAAGGGTATAAATACAAGAACACACACGCACGCACGCACGCACGCACGCACACACACACACACACACACACACACACACACACACACACACACGTCGTTATACAAAGTCATTACCCAACGTTTAAAAAAAAAAGTCTCATTTAAGGTAGGCAATACATTTTTTTTGAAAATAGGTTTATGACCATAAGAGTATTTAACAAGTGGGTAATGAAACGCCATAGGCAGGTAGTTCAGTTTAACCTTCATAGAAGGAAGCCATGTATCACATGTTGCCCCCGAGGCATGATGGGACACAAACGTCATCCTCCATTATCCAGCACACCTGAAGTGTGGCGTTTCGCTTTGCAAGGCGACGCTGACTGAGGAGATTAAAGGGAATTCAATTAATGGATGTTTTTTACGCACCATGGAGAGGGCACAGCTGCACACACACACACACACACACACACGCACATGCACTCGCACGCGCGCGCGTATACACACACTCTCACACACCCACACACACACACACTAACGCGCGCACAGACGTTAATATGGTAAGCGCATTTAAACACAATCGGTGTGGTGAAATTATCCTTTGCATTTGACCCATCCCCATGTTAATCCCCTAGGAGGTGAGGGGAGCAGTGAGCAGCAGCGTTGGCCGTGCTCGGTAATCATTTTGGTGATTTAACCCCCAATTCCAACCCTTGATACTGAGTGCCAAACAGGGAGGCATTGGGTCCCATTTTTATAGACTTTAGTATGAATATATAAATAACATTTCTTTATAATTTTATCAACATTTTGATATTATTATTTTTTTTATAGATATCAATGGTACTGGAGCAGAAATGTGTCATGGTTTACCCCATCATGGTGTGTTTTGATTGCGTTTTAACAGCTTTCAAATTTGTTAGGATTTGAAAAATGTCCTGTAAAAATGAGGTATTTTGCAGGTGTTCAACTAATAACTGAAAAATGACTTCATATATTTTGGTGACTTTTTTGTGTCAAAGTAATGACAAGTGATTAACAGTTTCGGTTTTACAGTTGGACCAATGGGAATCCACAATACCCTCAATAGAAGACGACTTTTCTATTTACTGTGGGAAAAGTTGGCCTTAACTTTCTTCAGTCAAAAACTGTGCTAGAAAGTTGGATAGCTGCTCTTTGCGTCTCTCTTGAGGTGATAATGTCGCTGAGTCTTTGCTTTTTCTGTGGGGTCAATTAGGGAGAAAATGAGGGGGACACTTCCAGTCTGTTACCATAAAAAGGACCATAGCCGACTACCTGACAGCCAATTGCTTGCTTGCATTGCATATAATATCCCATTAAACTGCCCTGCTGTCTGAGTGCAGCTGCTGTGACAAAGAGGAAGGAAATACATCATGTGCAGTAGTCTGCTACTAGAGAATGAATATGGCTGTATATTATTTACAAAAAAGCAATTGCCAAGATGTAAAGGGAAGAGAAATATAGCAGCGACATACATTACTTTGCCACGCAGGATTAATTTATGGCTGCTTACAAAAAAATACTCTATTTTTTAATACAAGCTTCTGTGGTACTCATAGAGGGACTGGCCCCAAAGTTAATTGAAAAGTGTCCGGGTGCTCATTTGCATAAAAAACACATTTAAAAGGTGAAAAATTATAAATAAATAGATGGCCACCTGTGAAATATGGCTTTTGGCCTGCCGGTCGTTTATAACGGTGCCTTTAATTACGTGACAGGCTGGGCTAGTGCCGCTGTAATGAGAGGCCGGAGTGATGGAGAGGAGACACCAGGCTGCAGGTGGTTTAGTGCATGGACACACAGACAGCAATACAACTACTTTTACTGTATTTGTATTGTTAACTCTCGTATTGGATTACAAAAGAGATGATGCATAATGGTATGTATAAGTTATGCCAAATATTTATGCAGGCTCTGGTAAAGAGACAGTTAAAAAACTAGAAGGGGATCTACTGTATGACACTGCTGTATACTAAATAATATACTGGATGACTATACTACTGTACTGTATAATATACTGTATGATACTACTGTATACTTTACTACTGTCTACAGTATAACATACTGTATGATGCTACTGTATACCATACTACAGTACTGTGTACTGTATAATATACTGTACAGCACTACTGTGTACACTATACCAGTGGTTCTCAAATGGGGGTACGCGTACCCCTGGGGGTACTTGAAGGTATGCCAAAGGGTACGTGAGATTTTTTTTTAAATATTCTAAAAATAGCATCCATTTTTCTTTTAGAAATATATTTATTGAATAATACTTGAACAAAATATGAATTTACGTTCATAAACTGTAAAAAGAAATGCAACAATGTAATATTCAATGTTGACAGCTAGATTTTTTGTGGACATGTTCCATAAATATTGATGTTAAAGATTTCTTTTTTGTGAAGAAATGTTTAGAATTAAGTTGATGAATCCAAGTGGATCTCTATTACAATCCCCAAAGAGGGCACTTTAAGTTGATGATTACTTCTATGGGTAGAAATCTTTATTTATAATTGAATCACTTGTTTATTTTTCAACAAGTTTTTAGTTATTTTTATATCTTTTTTTCCAAATAGTTCAAGAAAGAACACTACAAATGAGCAATATTTTGCACTGTTATACAATTTAATAAATCAGAAACTGCTGACATAGTGCTGTATTTTACTTATCTCTTTTTTCGACCAAAAATTCTTTGCTCTGATTAGGGGGTACTTAAATAAAAAAAATGTTCACAGGGAGTACATCACTGAAAAAAGGTTGAGAAACACTGAACTATACTATTGTGTACCGTTTAATACACTGTATTATATTACTATACACTATATTACTTACTCTATAAGACACTACTGTATAATATACAACGGTATACTATACTGTGTGACACTACAGTATACCATACTACTGTACTGTATACTGTATAATATACTGTATGACATTACTGCACACTATACTATTGTATAATGTATACTATACTATATACTGTACTGTATAAATCTACTGCATGAATCTACTGTATACTGTATAAAATATGGTATGCTACTACTGCAGGGGTCACCAACGCGGTGCCCGAGGGCACCAGGTCGCCCGTAAGGACCAGACGAGTCGCCCGCTGGCCTGTTCTAAAAATAGCTCAAATAGCAGCACTTACCAGTGAGCTGTCTCTATTTTTTAAATTGTATTTATTTACTAGCAAGCTGGTCTCGCTTTGCTCGACATTTTTAATTCTAAGAGGGACAAAACTCAAATAGAAATTGAAAATCCAAGAAATATTTTAAAGACTTGGTCTTCACTTGTTTAAAAAACATTCCTTTATATTTTTACTTTGCTTCTTATAACTTTCAGAAAGACAATTTTAGAGAAAAAATACAACCTTAAAAATGACTTTAAGATTTTTAAACACATACACCTTTTTACCTTTTAAATTCCTTCCTCTTCTTTCCTGACAATTTAAATCAATGTTCAAGTATTTGTTTTTTTATTATTGTAAAAAATAATAAATCCATTTAATTTAATTCTTCATTTAGCTTCTTTATTTTCGACAAAGAATATTTGTGAAATGTTTCTTCAAACTTATTATGATTAAAATTCAAAAATATTATTCTGGCAAATCTAGACAATCTGTAGAATCAAATTTAAATCTTATTTCAATGTCTTTTGAATTTATTTTAAATTTTTGTTCAGGAAAATCTAGAAGAAATAATGATTTGTCTTTGTTAGAAATATAGCTTGGTCCAATTTATTATATATTCTAACAAAGTGCAGATTGGATTTTAACCTATTTAAAACATGTCATCAAAATTCTAAAATTAATCTTAATCAGGAAAAATTACTAACGATGTTCCATTAACTCTTTTTTTAATTTTTTTTCAAAAAGATTCGAAATAGCTAGTTTTTCTCTTCATATTTTTAATTTTAAAGAGTCAAAATTGAAGATAAACTATATTCCAAAATTTAATTTACATTTTTTTCGTGTTTTCTCCTCTTTTAAACCGTTCTATTAAGTGTTTTTTTCATAATTTATTCTCTCCAAAAAAACCTTCTGTAAAAGTAACAAAAATTTACGACGGAATGACAGACAGAAATGCCCCCCCTTTTTTTTTAAATATATAGATTCATTTATTAAAGGTAAATTGAGCAAATTGGCTATTTCTGGCAATTTATTTAAGTGTGTATCAAACTGGTAGCCCTTCGCATTAATCAGTACCCAAGAAGTAGCTCTTGGTTTCAAAAAGGTTGGTGACCCCTGTACTACTGTATACTATATTACTATACTGTATACTGTATAATATACTGTATGACACTACTGAATACCATACTACTCTACTGTTTAATATACTGTATGGCACTACTGTATACAATACTACTCTACTGCATAATGTATACTAGACTGTATAACAATACTGAATACAATACTATTGTACTGTATACTGTATAAAATACTGTATGGCATTACTGCACACTATACTATTGTATAATGTAAACTACTCTGTATACTGTACTGTATAAATCTACTGCATGAATCTACTGTATACTGTATACAATATTGTATGCTACTACTGTATACTGTATTATATACTGTATGACACTACTGAATACCATACAACTCTACTGCATAATGTATACTAGACTGTATAACACCACTGTATACATTCAATACTACTGTACTGTACACTGTATAAAATACTGTATGACATGACTGCACAATAAACTCTTGTATAATGTATACTATACTGTATAAATCTACTGCATGGATCTACTGTATACTGTATAAAATATTGTATGCTACTACTGTACCTGTATATGATACTACTGTACTGTATACTGTGTAATATATTGTATGAAGCTATTCTATACTATACTACTGTACTGTATAATATACTGTATGAAACTACTGTGTACTATACTACTGTATAAAATACTTTATGATAGTATTGTATACTATACTACTGTATAAAATACTTTGACAGTACTGTATACTATACTACTGTATAAAATATTTTGCGGTAGTACTGTATACTATACTACTGTATACAGTAAAGAATACTGTATGACACCGCCTCCCTCCCCCCACCTCCATCTATTTTATGCATGAAGAAAAGAGTTTACTTTGCCCTGCAGATACTTTCTCTCCCCCTATCCTCGTCTCCTTGTTTAACCCTCAGAGGAGGATGGAGTCTGGAAGTAGAAGACATGTTTCACTGTTGCAACCCAAGAAATATTGCAAGATAGACAAGCAAGCGGGAAATAATCCCTGGGATGAAATTAGCAAAGCGAGGGGTTACAGAGGGATGATAGAACGAGGGGGGTCTTAGGGTCCGTCGCTGAGCTCTGCTAGAGGCAACTCGTCTACGGGGATAATTACAAGATGCTCCTGGGATATGTCTGTCTGTCTTTTTGTCGGTCTCTCCGTGTCGGCCTTCATTTCTTGACGGCTCTATTTTCACACTGTGTGTGTGCGTGCGCATGTGTGTGTGTGTGTGTGTTCGTGTGTGCGCGTGTGTGTGTGTGTGTGTGTGTGTGTGTGTGTGTGTGTTGTCCTTCCTTTTCATGACTCCTGTGCTTCACTTACCTAGTAAAAGCTATTAAAACTCAAATTGTTCCAGGACTTTGAGCAGACGGGAGAAGAGAAATGACACACTCCAATCTATAATAATAATAATAATAATAATAACGTGTTTGTGTGGGCTTCACGGTGGTGCGTCTGCCTCACAATACAAAGGTCCTGCAGTCCTGGGTTCAATCCCAGGCTCGGGATCTTTCTGTGTGGAGTTTGCATGTTCTCCCCGTGACTGCGTGGGTTCCCTCCGGGTACTCCGGCTTCCTCCCACTTCCAAAGACATGCACCTGGTGATAGGTTGATTGGCAAATTGGCCCTAGTGTGTGAATGTGAGTGTGAATGTTGTCTGTCTATCTGTGTTGGCCCTGCGATGAGGTGGCGACTTGTCCAGGGTGTACGCTGCCTTCCGCCCGATTGTAGCTGAGATAGGCACCAGCAACCCCCGCGACCCCAAAGGGAATAAGCGGTAGGAAATGGATGGATGGATGGATTTGTTTGTGTGTCTGTGTTTATGATCCATAGGTGTAGGCCACACCTGTTCTGTTGTTCCTAAACAGCAGTATCAATTCCTACAGTATGTAAAAAACAACATTATATTGTCTCCTGTTTAAGTAACACTGGTCATCCTGCACATCCAGCTGTGTACGTCACAGGTGTCAAACTCAAAGCCAGGCGGCCACATTTTTTTATGTGGCCTGCAAAAAATATGCAAATGTATGTTGATAATGTATTTCAGCATTTTTGCTAAATTTTGGCAGAAAAAATTGTACCCCACAGAGCTGCAGTTCTTCTTAAATCAAAATTATTTGAGGCCAAAAACAATTTTAAGCATTTTTTCGTCATTGAAACTACTTTTTAAATGATTTCTACAAAGGCTTGTCACCTTGACTTCCGATCGCAAAGTTAATTTTACATAAAATCAATTCTGAATCACGATTCTCATTTGTTCTGATTCAAAATCGGTTAATAGTTAAAAAAAAAAAATCCTAAAAATATACCTAAGAAAAAAATAAAAATAAAATGAACATGTTCTTTAGCCCAGTGTTTTTAAACTTTTTTTGAGCCAAGGGACATTTTTTGCATTGAAAAAATCCAGAGGCCCACCACCAGCAGAAATAATTAAAAACCGATTGACAGTAAAAAGTCGTCACAATTGTTGGATATGACTTTAAACCATAACCAAGCATGCATCACTTTAGGTCTCGTCTCAAAGTAGGTGTACTGTCACAATCTGTCACATCACGCTATGACTTATTTTGAGTTTATTGCTTTTTTTCAGTGTGTAGTGTTTTAGTTCTTGCGCTCATATTTTAGTGGCTTTTTGTCTTTTTTTGGTATTTTCCTGTAGCAGTTTCATGTCTTCCTTTGAGTGATATTTCCCGCATCTACTTTGTTTTAACAGTTAAGAATATTTCAGTTGTTTCTATCCTAATTTGTGGGGACATTGTTTATTGTCATGTCATGTTCAGATGTACATTGTGGACGCCGTCTTTGCTCCACGGTAAGTGTTTGCTGTCGTCCAGCGTTCTGCTTTTGTTTACTTGGTAGCCAGTTCAGTTGTGGTTTCATTCTGCATAGCATTCCCTAAGCTTCAATGCCTTTTCTTAGGGGCACTCACCATTTGTTTATTTTTGGTTTAAGCATTACATACCTTTTTACCTGCAAACTTCCTCCCGTTGTTTCCGACATCTACAAAGCAATTAGCTACCGGCTTTCACCTACTGATTTGGAAGAGTATTACACAGTTACTCTGCCGAGCTATAGACAGCACCGATACTCAACAACAGCACATCGTTTGCAGACTATAATTACTCGTTTGCAAAAAATATATATTTTTTTAACCCACATAGGTGAAATTAGATAATCTCCTACGGCACACCAGACTGTATCTCACAGCACACTGTTTGAAAAACATTGTTTTAAGCCATCTGCAGCTTATATGTCAGCAGCCAAGACAAGCTTTTGTAACCTGTAATACTTTTTAAAAAATGTTTTATTATTATGTATAAATCCAATTATATATTGCGAAAATCTGTTAAAATTGAGAATTGTGTTGAAACGAATCAATTCTGAAAGAAAATGTCACCTTTAAAAATCGGAATAGGTTTGAAACGTGACTTGTAATTAGATTGACATAAAATCACATCACACACAAAAATGACAATCATAAAATGATTAGGGAAATTGTGTAATAATATCATGTGGTGACTGTACATTTCTGTAGTTTTACAGGTGGCTTGTTGAGGGCAACCATTGCCGTGACGTTTGATATTCCTGATTTACATGTTGGGCTCAAACCAGAGTCACAAGTCCCCACTGATTTAGAATTTTTCAACCTCGAGCAGTGCTAGCAAAAGAGCTAAAAGTCACAGGCTGTCAACTCATTCTCCAGCAGAACTCTTAAGGCATTGGAATATGAGGTGTGGTGAAATAAAAAGGTTTACGCAGTGTGTTGCTGTACATAACTTGTTACATTCACACAAATAATTGATATAACGTATTTTCCGGAATGTAGGGCGCACCGGTATTTAAACTGTACTCACCAAATTTTACCCTCCCAAAATTGTATTTTTATACAGCTGACTATAAGCCACAGATCTATACCGGTATTAAATATTTTGTAAAACTTTATTTACAGATGTCACACGTGGGACAGTTTAGTAAGTATGAATTGTTTTAGTTATATTGTTTTACCTACAAACGTTGCTTGGAATGAAGAATGAAGAATCTTTTTGAGCAGAAACACTACGGACGCTTACACTTCCAGTTCAATGCACAAAACAGGAAGTACATTTTCAACCTGCAGTACCTTGAGTTAGCAAACTCGTCTAAAAGATGGCGCTGTACCACAAACAATAACACACCTTTTCAGTGTCTCTGTTGGTGTAATCTGAAAAGTATATGTTGAATACAAAACTTTGGCAAAGAAAAATTCATAAATTAACCGCACCAGTTTATAAGCCACATGGTTCAAAACGGTGGAATAAAAGTAGAGGCTTACAATCCAAAGAAGTTCATTAGGTCTTCAAAAAATTATGCAATCACTTGACAACTTCTGAGGAAATCAACAGTTGTCGCTGAAACTGTCAGGTATGGAAGCAAACACACAGGTCTGGCTATCAGAATAACACATTCTAGAGGCTAAGGTGTTTGTAGTTCAATAAAAAGTACAATAGAGTACTAGTATTGGATTAGTACTTGCGTTGCTGCTTGAATTACTATATTCATTCCCAGTATTTGGACATAAATGAAACAGGAAGAACATCTGATAACAATATCGTTGGTGCCCCATGTTTATTATACATTTACAGTGACTGAATCTCTGCCCAAACATTGGGTATGACATACCATGACCCAAATATAAACTGTGAAGTGAATGAAGTAAATTGAATTATATTTATTCAGCACTTTTTCTCAAGAGACTCAAAGCGGTTTCATTATTTACATCTTTAAGCTACAATTAAACCAGTGTGGGTGGCGCTGGGAGCAGGTGGTTAAGTGTGTTGCCCTAGGACACAATAGCGGTGACGAGGATGGCAGAAGTGGAGATCAAATTTGGAACCCTCAAATTGGGGGAACGGCCCCTCTACCAACCAAGCCACACTGCTTTTGGGCAATATATTTCCAAGAAAAAAATTCTGGAAAAGTTAAGTTATTGTATATTGGATGTTTTGAGATGTATAGATATAAATCAACAGGTGTGGCCAAACGTCCTTTCTCCAAGCAAGTCAGAGCTTCTATTCCAATCACTCACCTGGAAAGATACACATCTGACGCCGAGACACAGAAAAGTGTCTCAAAAGTTGTTAGCAATTTTAGCAAACGACGGAGGAATTGACAGAGTTATGATGTGAATTTTAAGACAATGGTGGTCGATGAATCAAACAAACTGTTAAGCTGCGAGGGAATATGATTTACAGTCGAACCTTGATTTACAAACCACAGACCATATAAAAATATGCTTGGTTATAGGAACCTTTTTTCAGTGTATGAATGTTTCATCCACAAATTTTGTCCCTTGTAGTGAAGCCATTTTGTGCCCGGCAGCACATCCAATGTGGGCAGCCTGATCTTTACTGCTCATTTAGTAAGCAGAGCAGTGCTGCTGTTAGCCACTAAGTGTTTTTATTAAGTCTTTTTAAAACATGTTTTCTAGTTTTGCTAGGTCAATATGAGTCCAAAGATAGCAATGGAAAAGTGGTGTGTTTTGAAAAATTCTGGAAATATCCACAGCATTGTCGAAACATGCAGATCATCACTGCGGGGAACACAACGGACATAAAAAATGGGCTTACGGAAGGCACAGAGAGAGAGCAAGTATGCAGGAGGGAAGCCAGAGAAGGGATGCTTACTACGAGGAGTGAACTACGTTCTGGCACTGGATCTTTGGGACCGCTGGTCTTTCTGCTGTCTGCCCTCATCAAAACCAGGTGCGCCGATTGGTGATTGCTTGCATCCGCGTGGCCGCGATGCAGGAAGAGTAAGCAGGGCCGTGTCCTGGCACGCTTCTAGCGGAGGTGTTTGCAGTAGAAGACAAGAGGGATTGCGCATGTGCCGTGACGCTAAGTGTGCCTTACAGTTTGAAAAATATGGCATATTTGTAAATTGAGGGTCCACTGTACCTGTATTTACAATTTTTTGTCAAAATATATTGTGGTGGGCATGGCCTGCGGACCTACAGCGAAGCGGGTTCTCCTCGGGTCGCCACCTTGTCGTGGTGGAGAGCCTTGCGTGTTCCAATGAACCTGAGAGCGATGCCGTCTGGAGCTTAAGCTCCTGGTAGGTTCAACCATGGCGGTAAGGTCGAGGGTGAGGTTCCAGACGAAGAGCGGCCCAAAATGTCCTCAACGGCGGAGTGGGCGGATGATGGCAGCGGAGAAAGCTCCACAACGGTCACAAAGGCGGGAGAAGGCTGCAGCAAAGATGGGTCCCCAATTGTCTTGGTCTCCATGCCATTGGACCCTGGCCCTCCCTTTGTCAAGGACAGTGTGGTGGCTGCCTGTGCACCAGCCTCCCCACTTTATAAGATTCCACGCACAGGCGTTCTCCTGAAGGAAGGACTCACTATTACCCAACCCCCCCCACAAGTCCAATGGCGTTCAGGAAACGGTGACAGAAGCAGGGCAGTGAAGCCTGGGAGCTTCTAGCCACGAACTGGCACATAGGCGGTGGGTGCCTGACTCAGTCGCCTTGCTCTCGGACCGAGGCAGAGAGAGCATCTCGGCAGCAGCACCCATGTCTGAGCAGCCCTATATAGGATCCACTCTGCTCACCCCAGACGGGGAAGGGGCTCGAAAAGGTGCCCTAAAAATAGCCTGCCTCATAAAACCTGACTGGAATACCGCGTCCAGTGGGTTCACCTACAGCGGTCGAAAACAAAAAACAATGAACATTGGAGCATGGAACGTAAGAACACTTATGGACAGTGCCTCCACCAATCGTCCGGAAAGAAGAACTGCTATCATTGCCAGGGAGCTGAAACGGTTCAAGGTCGACATCGCCGCCCTGTCAGAGACCCGCCTGGCTGAGGAGAGGCAACTAAAGGAGGAGAAAGGGGGATATACCTTCTTCTGGAAGGGAAAAGCGGCTGATGAGCCCAGAAACCATGGGGTGGGTTTTGCCATCAAGAATCGGCTCATCTCCCAACTCTCCGAATCTCCAGTAGGCATCAATGAGCGTCTCGTGACCCTACGACTGAGTCTCTCAAACGATCAGATGGCCACAGCTGTGAGTGCCTATGCACCAACCTTGGACTCACAAGATGAAGATAAGGAGACCTTTTATGCAACCCTTGACCAGGTTTTATCAAACGTCCCAAAGGAAGACAAGATCCTCCTACTCGGGGACTTCAATGCCAGGGTCGGAAAGGACCACGAGTTCTGGAAAGGCACCTTGGGCAAAGAGGGTGTTGGGAATGTAAACTCCAATGGAATCCTCCTATTATCTAAATGTGCTGAACACGAGCTCGTGATCACAAATACCTTGTTCCGCCAGAGAAACCGTTACAAAACCTCATGGATGCATCCCCAATCAAAGTGCTGGCATCTCATTGATTATGTGATAGTCAGGGCCAGAGATCGCAAAGATGTCAACATCACCAGGGCCATGATCAGCGCGGATGAATCCTGGACTGACCACCGCCTCATCCGCTCTACCATGAACATCAAGCTGCGGCAGAAAAGGAGAACACAAAGGAAACATCTTCGCCCAAAATTCAACCTCGACAGCCTGGGAGACACAAACAGGGTGCAACTCTTTCAAGACACCCTACTTGAGAGGCTCCCTGAAGAATACCCAGAGGGTGTGGAGGAACACTGGAGGGCTCAAAACCACACTTCTTGAGACCAGCAGAGACACCTTTGGCTCCAAGACCAGGAAACATCAAGACTGGTTCGATGACAACGATGTCGAAATACAACATCTAATTGACGCCAAACGGAAAGCCTTTTTCACTTGGCAAAATGACATCAGCTGCATGGCCAAAAGGGAGGCCCACTCCAAGGCAAAGGCACTTGTCCAAAGCAGAGTACGAGAGTTGAAGAACCAGTGGTGGTTGGAGAAGGCCCTGGAAATCCAGAGACTTGCAGACTCGGGAGACACCAGGGGTTTCTTTAACGCCACCAAGGCCGTGTATGGGCCCTGCTATCGAGGCCTAAACCCTCTCCGCTCCAAAGATGGACAAACCTTGCTGAAGGACAATGTTGGTATCAGTTCCAGATGGCAAGAACACTTCCAAGAACTCCTGAACCGAAAAACCACAGTCGAGCACGAAACCATCAACCAGATCCCTCAGTGTCCCATCATGGAGCAGTTGGGTCACCCCCCAACCGAAAATGAGGTCCTGGATGCCGTGAGGAAACTGAGCAACAACAAGGCCTCTGGACCAGATGGGATTCCAGCAGAAATCCTCAAGCAAGGAGGACCAAAACTCCTGTGTCACACCCGTAGCCTGCTGGGTAAAATCTGGGATGAAGAGGAAATACCGGCTGAGCTCAGGGATGCCCTGGTTGTTACCATCTTCAAGAATGGAGACAAGGCCGACTGTGGCAACTACAGGGGTATCTCCCTCCTGTCGACAACGGGCAAAGTGCTGGCTCGTATATTGGCCAACCGGCTACTGCCTCTGTCAGAGAACACCTTACCAGAATCGCAGTGTGGCTTTCGTCCTGCAAGGGGGACCTCCGACATGATTTTTACAGCTCGTCAACTGCAGGAAAAATGTCGGGAGCAACATCTACCTTTATACATGGCGTCCATTGACCTCACAAAGGCCTTTGACTCATTAAACAGAACTGCCCTCTGGTGTGTTCTCTCCAAGATTGGATGCCCGGACAAGTATCTAAAGATCTTGCGACTACTCCATGATGACATGACGGCAACCGTAGTCGGCAATGGTGGATTGGAGACACCTCCTTTCAAAGTAGACACTGCTGTTAAGCAGGGCTGCATCATCGCACCGACCCTGTTCGCCATCTTCATTTCCACCATCCTCCACCTCACCAGCCTGAACCTACCTGAGGGAGTCAAGCTCATATACAGGACTGAGGGAGGGCTATTTAACATCAACAGATTCAGGGCAAAAAGCAAGGTGTTCACATCCTCCATCATGGAGCTCCATAATGCGGATGACAATGCCCTAGTTGCACACTCCGAAGCGGACCTCCAGGACATCTTAAACGCCTTTGCCAGAGCCTACAGACTCCCGGGACTTGACATAAACATAAAAAAGACCCAAATCCTATACCAACCAGCTCCTGACACACTCCCACAACCCCCCACAATTCATGTGGGAGACAACATCCTGGATAATGTGGATCAATTCGCCTACCTTTGCAGCCTTCCCTCTACAAGAGCTGTCATAGACGCATAAATTCACCATCGCATCGGGTGTGCCAGTGCAGCCTTTGCCAGGCTGCGGAAGAGGGTTTTTGAAAACCGAGACATCCAGAGAAAGACAAAGCTACTTGTCTATCAAGCAGCAGTTCTGCCCACACTGCTCTATGGAGCCGACAGCTGGACCACCTACAGCAGACATCTGAAGGCCCTGGAGCAGTACCACCAACGATGTCTCCGGAAGATCCTCAGGATCGGTTGGGAGGAAAGGCGTACAAACATCAGTGTTCTGAAAGAAGCCAACATCTCCACCATCACCACAACCATCATCCGACATCAACTGCGATGGACAGGCCATGTCATACGCATGCCTGACAACCGCCTTCCAAAGTAAATGCTGTATGGCCAGCTAAAGGAAGGAAAACGTACCCAGGGAGGGCAGAAGAAGAGGTACAAGGATAACATCAAAATCCACCTGAGAAAGTGTCACTTCAGCCTCAGCAACTGGGAGGAGGTAGCCCACCAGAGGAACATGTGGAGCAAGATGGTCCATGAAGGCACAACTCACCTAGAGAAGGACCTCCACTGTGCCGCAGAAACCAAGAGGCAACAGAGAAAGGAGAGATCCACCACCAACACAGCTCCTCAGACCACAACCACTACCCAGTCAACCACCCACGCATGCCCCCACTGCGATAAAGTCTGCGGATCCAGGATCGGCCTCTACAGCCACTTGAGGACCCACAGATGACCAGACCCACCGACAGGAGGACAATCTTACTCGTCTCGAGTGATCGCCGATGATGATGATTTACAATTTTTTGTCAAAATATATTGTGGTGGGCATGGCCTGCGGACCTACAGCGAAAGGGATGTGGCAGAACCGGCTTCGAGATTAGCGACAGGTGCGTAGATAACACAGCTGAGAGTGTTTGTCTAATCACCTGTCGGTCTGTTAAGGGCATCAGTCGGGAAGTAGAAGTGGTGGTTGATGGCGGTTGGCGAAGCACGAGTGTAGCGAGAGCAAGACAGACCACTCTGAAGGGACACCATTCATGTGCTCAATGGAGGAAAGACAATTTCTGAAAAGCACACAAGAACTTTGCACGATCTATTGAAAAATAAACATTATTGTTAACCCTGAAAGGAGTGGTGATGTCGGCGACTGGTTGCCCAAAGAAGCCGGAAGGAAGCGACTTCCACCGATAGTTTTTTCTAAAAGGTTGGGCTAAGTATGATGGTGATAAACAATCTTAATAACTAGTTTTTATTCTTTCTGTGATGCATGCCTAAAAAAATAAAACTATTTTCTATCGTCATACAGCATATGCTCAATATACTATATGATATTATAATACAAGCAATGTAATCGTGGACCAGGACTTTTGCATAGTACTGTTAGACTATTAGTGTACTATAATGTCCCCATGCAGTGGTCAGTGAGCATAAGCATTGCCCCGCCGACAGCTGACCTCTCTCTCGGGAAACCATGACTTTGAAAGTGCTGGACACAATTTACACACTCACACACCCGCACACACTCAAAATGAAGAATGTATTAGGGCGGACTCATTCATCACTTTTACAAATATAACAGAGGTTTTTTGCAAGCAAACCAGGACAGAGAAGCTAAAGCAGTTGCACTCCATCAAGCTGCAGGTAACATAAATGCATATCCTATTTGGAATTAAATCATTCATTGAACGCTTGAATAAGTTATAGAAGGAACACAGTTACGTTTTAGGCCAGTGACGGAGCTTTTCTTTGTTGAAATGATGATTTAGACTTTATACACCACACAGCTGAAAGTAAACAATCAACCTGTTATCAGAGTTTAAAAATGTTGAACACTAGTTATTTTAGAATATATTTATTTTCAGGGGCTCCAACTATTACGATGATTTTTAATACTTGGATGAAAATCAATGTTCTTACCTGAATACTTGCTGCTTGTTTGTGACTCTTGCTGTCTTTATCTTTGTCTCGCAGGAATTCTCAACTGGTGGATCACAGAAACCAAGTCAGACATGACCTTATTATATTGAATATGCGACGATTGTCAGATTAGTTTTTTTCCTAATTTGAACTAAAAATAGTTTTGAAATAAACTTTTCATTGAAATGCATCTTCTTTTGTGATATGTATCAAAAATAGGGTTGTTGAAAAATAAATTAAAGTACCGGGTAATCAAAAAATGAACGGTAAAAACATCCTGAGACTTTATTTAATTGCTCTCTTTGTCTGGTCAACATAAAAAGCTTGAATTTGCAGTTAAACTTTTGATTAACCTGCAATTTTACATTATTGAACTTTTGGACATTTTGTTTCCAAATCGTATCAGATACTGACTGAATTTTGGAGTTTTATTAGCTGTAAGTTAACTCATGAAAATTATAAAAAAAATGATACATTCTTGAACTATTTCACTCTTGGGTGCAGTAATTTTATATGAAAAAGAGTTACCATTTTTGAAGCACTTTGGAAGGGACACGCGGTAGAAAATGGAAGGAGGGATGGAATTAACTACTCAAATAAATAAGGTTATCAGACCTATTCTAATTAATTTGGTTATTTTCTTGAGTTGACTTCTATAAAAGGGACAGCATGGTGGAAATCTGGTATTTGTCAAGGCGTGGAATTTGGGGGTTTGTTTTCCCGAAATTCAAAGGAAAGTTGGAGCGAGCAAGGCGTGACGGTAAGGACATGATTTAATTTTAACTAAAAAAACACGAACAAACAAAAGGCGCTCACAAGGAGGTACAAAAACTTGGCTATGAAAACAAAACTTGCACTAAGGCAAAACTATGAACATAAAACCAAAACTTGCACTATGGCATAAACAACGAAAAGCTTACTTGGAATGGAACGAGAACGGGACATGGATCATTGGCATGGATTACAAGGTGCGTAGCAGGTGATCGAGGGTGATAGATGACGATTTCGCCAGGCTGACTACCTGGCAACTGTTGCTTAAATAATACTATGGTGATTGAAAACAGGTGCGTGACATGGGGACAGGTGAAAACTAATGGGTTGCCATGGAAACAAAGCAAACAAGGAAGTGCAAGAATAGTAAACATCCATCCATCCATCCATCTTCTTCCGCTTATCCGAGGTCGGGTCGCGGGGGCAGCAGCCTAAGCAGGGAAGCCCAGACTTCCCTCTCCCCAGCCACTTCGTCTAGCTCTTCCCGGGGGATCCCGAGGCGTTCCCAGGCCAGCCGGGAGACGTAGTCTTCCCAACGTATCCTGGGTCTTCCCCGTGGCCTCTTACCGGTTGGACGTGCCCTAAACACCTCCCTCGGGAGGCGTTCGGGTGGCATCCTGACCAGATGCCCGAACCACCTCATCTGGCTCCTCTCGATGTGGAGGAGCAGCGGCTTTACTTTGAGTTCCTCCCGGATGACAGAGCTTCTCACCCTATCTCTAAGGGCTCAGAGCCCCGCCACATGGCGGAGGAAACTCATTTCGGCCGCTTGTACCCGTGATCTTATCCTTTCGGTCATGACCCAAAGCTCATGACCATAGGTGAGGATGGGAACGTAGATCGACCGGTAAATTGAGAGCTTTGCCTTCCGGCTCAGCTCCTTCTTCACCACAGCAAGTGGTGAAGAAATAGTCAATCAATCAATCAATGTTTATTTATATAGCCCCAAATCACAAATGTCTCAAAGGACTGCACAAATCATTACGACTACAACATCCTCGGAAGAACCCACAAAAGGGCAAGGAAAACTCACACCCAGTGGCCAGGGAGAATTCACATTCAGTGGGACGCCAGTGACAATGCTGACTATGAGAAACCTTGGAGAGGACCTCAGATGTGGGCAACCCCCCCACCCTCTAGGGGACCGAAAGCAATGGATGTCGAGCGGGTCTAACATGATACTGTGAAAGTTCAATCCATAGTGGCTCCAAGACAGCAGTGAGAGTCCCGTCCACAGGAAACCATCTCAAGCGGATCAGCAGCGTCGAGATGTCCCCAACCGATACAGGCGAACGGTCCATCCTGGGTCCCGACGAGCGGTCCATCCTGGGTCTCGACTCTGGACAGTCAGTACTTCATCCATGGTCATCGGACCGGACCCCCTCCACAAGGGAGGGGGGGACATAGGAGAAAGAAAAGAAGCGGCAGATCAACTGGTCTAAAAAGGAGGTCTATTTAAAGGCTAGAGTATACAGATGAGTTTTAAGATGAGACTTAAATGCTTCTACTGAGGTAGCATCTCGAACTGTTAGCGGGAGGGCATTCCAGAGTACTGGAGCCCGAACGGAAAACGCTCTATAGCCCGCAGACTTTTTTTGAGCTCTAGGAATCACTAATAAGCCGGAGTCTTTTGAACGCAGATTTCTTGCCGGGACATACGGTACAATACAATCGGCAAGATAGGCTGGAGCTAGACCGTGTAGTATTTTATACGTAAGTAGTAAAACCTTAAAGTCACATCTTAAGTGCACAGGAAGCCAGTGCAGGTGAGCCAGTACAGGCGTAATATGATCAAACTTTCTTGTTCTTGTCAAAAGTCTAGCAGCCTCATTTTGTACCAACTGTAATCTTTTAATGCTAGACATGGGGAGACCCGAAAATAATACGTTACAGTAATCGAGACGAGACGTAACAAACGCATGGATAATGATCTCGGCGTCTTTAGTGGACAAAATGGAGCGAATTTTAGCGATATTACGGAGATGAAAGAAGGCCGTTTTAGTAACGCTTTTAATGTGTGACTCAAAGGAGAGAGTTGGGTCGAAGATAATACCCAGATTTTTTACAGAGTCACCTTGTTTTATTATTTGGTTGTCAAATGTTAAAGTTGTATTATTAAATAGAGGTCGGTGTCTAGCAGGACCGATAATCAGCATTTCCGTTTTTTTGGCATTAAGTTGCAAAAAGTTAGTAAACAATGGAGTCTTAACCAAAACAGAACATAACTAAACAAAACATGATCACAAGACATGACAGAGCCCTCCCGTTAAGGACAGATCCCAGATGTCCAAATAAAAAACAACGATCAAGAGTCATGGGAGGGCGGGAGGGGGACATGGCGATGGGTCGCCAGCCCAAGTGACCCCTGATCCCCTTAGGCAGAGTCAGGTGGCGGCGACGCGTAGAGGACCGCTGTACCTGACGAGGTGGGCGACCCGGGGAGGCCAAATCCGTGGCCGACGAGGAGGTCACCTGGCGCGGTGGATGACCAGGTAACAGCCACATACATGGCCGACGAGGAGGCGGGCACGTCGTCATCGTGGCGGGCGTGGAACATGCGCGCCTCCTTGTCGTGGCAGGCGGCAAAGCTTGGCGTGGTTGGTCTTGGCTTGGGTCTTGGCTTTGGTCTTGGCGTGGAGCAGGTACTGGCGGCACTGGAGCTTGGCGGCATGGAGCAGCTACTGGTGGCACTGGAGCTTGGTGACGTGGAGCAGCTACTGGCGGCACTGGAGCTTGGCGGCATGGAGCAGCTACTGGTGCCACTGGAGCTTGGCGGCGTGGAGCTGCTACTGGCGGCACTGGATCTTGGCGTCGTGCTGGTACTGGAGCCCGGCCTGGTGCAGGCACTGGAGCTTGGCGTGGTGCAGGCACTGGAGCTTGTCGTGGACTTGGTGCTAGCCGTGGACTTGGTACTAGCCGTGGACTTGGACTTGGATCTAGCCGTGGACTTGGACTTGGTGCTAGCCGTGGACTTGGTGCTAGCCTTGGACTTGAACTTGGTGCTAGCCTTGGAGCTAGCTTCGGAGCTAGCCGTGGACTTGGTGCTAGCCTTGGACTTGGTGCTAGATGGTGATGTCGCCAGGCTAACTACCTGGCAACTGTGGCTTAAATAATACTATGGTGATTGAAAACAGGTGTGTGGCAAGGGGACAGGTGAAAACTAATGGGTTGGCATGGAAACAAAGCAAACAAGGAAGCCTATCTCAGCTACAATTGGGCAGAAGGCAATGTAAAATATTCATAAAAACTACCTGTGCCGTTGGAAAAAACATTTGTTGCTTGTCCCAGTTTGCAAAATTTAGCCTTTGAATTAAATGTAACAATTTCAATACTCAGTAAATGTTATTTTGTTTCATATTTGTGCTACTCCTTAACCCAATTATACTTTAAATTAATTCTCTTTAAAACATTTTGAAAAAAATGGTTACATTTTACATTTTAGTCCTTGCAGGGGTTTAATTCAGTCCTGTTATTCTAACACATTATTTCCTCTAAAAAGGTGGTATATTGCACAGGAAGTTGCATCATTCAGATCCTCTGCAGGCAATGAGAATAAGGCCACAAATAATTTCACTCACTTATTCTTTTCTATAGCCGATGATATTTTACATAAATTACAGTAATCAATTAATTTACCATGAATTGATTAACGTGGACCCCGACTTAAACAAGTTGAAAAACTTATTCGGGTGTTACCATTTAATGGTCAATTTTACTGAATATGTACTGAACTGTGCAATCTACTAATAAAAGTTTCAATCAGTTTCTAAGGGAGGGGACTCATATGGCCCCATTCCTGGGTGGATCTCGCGTGAGAGGAAGAGGGGGGATTAACCATTTTGCAATGCAGTCTGCGGAAAATGATGGAAAACGCCACTCTACTTTGCAACTGAAGCTGTGATCAAAGTTGGAATTGGCACAAAACCCATTTAAAGATATTCAACACTAAAGTGGATATTACACCCCACCAATTCGTCACGTTTCATGTGTCAAGTAAACCATGACACATAGGGCCGTATTAATCCTTTTCCTACTGCACAGTCCTGTTACTTAAATTATTTAAAACATGTTGATTTACTGTAATGTGCTTAGTTTCAACATGCTAACAGCATAAATTAGATGTGGCTATATTTCATGTTTTTGCTAATTCTATGCTAAAAACACAGTCGTTTCTCAAATGAGTCATATTTGGGTTAGCAAACTTGTTCAAAAATGGAGTAAAGTCAGATGTAAAGTGAGATGAACCAAAATACATTTTCAGGAGTTTGGTATGTATTTTTTGTGAAAGGCTGTCGAAGTTAATGCAGTAATAACAAATTAACGCTAATTTCCACAAACAAACACATTGAGTGTCAGAAGTGGTAAGCATGTGTGAAAGAGTATATTTGAATGTGTGTGTGTGTGTGTGTGTGTGTCTGTATTGAAGTGATTGTGTCTGTTTTATGTTGAGCTGTGTAAAGAAGCACAATATTTAATGGACAAACATTTTTACAAAGCAAACAAATTGTCCGGTCCTGTGTTGATAACATTAAAACTGGAAAATGATCTGTATAAGGTAGACTTATTAAAGATAAACACTTTCAATCTGCGGTCAATCCCAATTAATTATGAGTTAACTATGGAAAATACGATAATGGAGATTAAATATTTAAATAATTTGACAGCCAGAATTAGAGTTTCAAAATAGACCAAAAAAAACAAACATGTTTTTAGAGAGTTACAAGCAAATAAAACAATTGGGGTGTACTGTACAGTATAAAGGCAAAACCATAAAAAAACAATATTAAGCATTTTTATGTTATTTACTTCATTTTTTAACATTTCTCACTCACAGCATCACCAATAGTACACTTAATGTATTATCTAAAGATACTCCAAACCGTTTTAATATTTTTTATGGGATTAATGTTCAGCATCATAGCTGTTGGAGGGCAGTGTTGGCTACAGAACTTTTTAAAGTAGCAGTAGATGAAACTGACAGCCTGTAGATGGCGCTCTATACCAGCACATCACACTGGGAGCGCAGCAGATGAATTCAGTGTGTGTGTGTGTGTGCGTGTGTGTGTGTGTGTGTGTGTGTGAGAGGAATAGAAAAACAGAGGAAGGAAAGTACAAAGTGTATTGCGAAGGGATCGAAAAGGAGAGTGTTGTGTGGTACCTGGTGGTTTTTATTTGTCTTTGAGTAACATTCTGCACATTCTGCAGCAACACAACTGCAACATAGTGAAACAAGTTTCAAATAAAGTTGTTTATTCCCTTAAAGGAGGGGTCACCAACCTTTTTGAAATCAAGAGCTACTTATTGGGTACTGATTAATGTGAAGGGCTACCAGTTTGATACACACTTAAATAAATTGCCAGAAATAGCCAATTTGCTCAATTTACCTTTAATAAATAAATAAATAAATAAAGATATATATATATATATATATATATATATATATATATATATATATATATATATATATATATAAATGGGTATTTCTGTCTGTCATTCCGTCGTACATTTTTTTCCTTTTACGTAAGTTTTTTTGTAGAAAATAAATGAAAAAAAAAACCACTTGATTGCACGATTTAAAAGAGGAGAAAACACGAAAAAAATGACAATTACATTTTGAAACATAGTTTATCTTCAATTTCAACTCTTTAAAATTCAAAATTCAATTGAAAAAAATGAAGAAAAAAACTAGCTAATTCGAATCTTTTTGAAAAAAAAATAAAATTAATTTATGGAACATAATTAGTAATTTTTCCTGATTATGATTAATTTGAGAATTTTGATGACGTGTTTTGAATCCAATCTGCACTTTGTTAGAATATATAACAAATTGGACCAAGCTATATATCTAACAAAGACAAATCATTATTTCTTCTAGATTTTCCAGAACCAAAATTTTAAAAGAAATTCAAAAGACTTTGAAATAAGATTTAAATTTGATTATACAGATTTTTTAGATTTGCCAGAATATTTTTTTTGAATTTTATTCATAATAAGTTTGAAGAAATATTTCACAAATATTCTTTGTCGAAAAAACAGAAGCTAAAATGAAGGATTAAATTAAAATGTATTTATTATTCTTTACAATAAAAAAAAATAAATTACTTGAACATTGATTTTAATTGTCAGGAAAGAAGAGGAAGGAATTTAAAAGGTAAAAAGGTATATGTGTTTAAATATCCTAAAATCATTTTCAAGGTTGTATTTTTTCTCTAAACTTGTCTTTCTGAAAGTTAGAAGAAGCCAAGTAAAAAAATAAATGAATTTATTTAAACAAGTGAAGACCAAGTCTTTAAAATATTTTCTTGGATTTTCAAATTCTATTTGAGTTTTGTCTCTCTTAGAATTAAAAATGTCGAACAAAGCGAGACCAGCTTGCTGGTAAATAAATGCAATTTTAAAAATAGAGGCAGCTCACTGGTAAGTGCTGCTATTTGAGCTATTTTTAGAACAGGCCAGCGGACGACTCGTCTGGTCCTTACGGGCTACCTGGTGCCCGCGGGTACCGCGTTGGTGACCCCTGCCTTGTAGTAATAATAACATAACAAACTCATGCACTTGCTTGTCTGGAGTCTTGCCCATTTTAGCTCATGTTGACATACTGTATTTTGTTTACCATGCAGTAATTATGCACTAATCAAGCAGCACTTTGAAATAGAACCACTGCATAGTGACGCCGTTCATATTCAGAGGTGAAATAAAAATACAGGACAGGTGCAGGCGTATTTGTCACACTGCATGTGTGTGACGATCAAATGTAGTCAAGGTCAGCTGAATAATGGGCCTGTTAACATGAAGCAGCTGTGTGGCATTTTTACATGTAATTACACGACTATTACACGGGTATTACATCATTATCACCCCGGAACTTTTGAAAATAAATAAATAATTTAATGGCTGCTTTGTCTCAGTAAGGTTCTTCACATGAACATTTTCAGAGATGTTACACAACATGATGCAGCGTATATGTAAATACATAACTGACCAATGAAATCAAGAGGATAGGATATACTTTATTCACCCCTAAGAGGGGAAATTAAGTTTTGTGCAGATCTTAAATACTGCATTTTAATTATATATATATATATATATATATATATATATATAATTAAAATATTGCGCTATTAAATACAAACATTCTAAAATATTTAATGCATGCACTATTCCAGTGTATGAAAAAATTTATTATATACACATATAAATACAAAAAAATTCCCATTAGGGATATAATACAATTACTAAACATATTTATAATATCTAATAATATCGCTCTTGTAAATGAGGACATGAGTTTCAATGGGACACCCTGTGTAAATAAAGGCTAAAATAATAATAATAATAATAATCATCATCATAATAATAATAATAATAATAATAATAAACCTGAGGGACCTGGCTCCGAGTGAACAAAACAGCAGAAATGTTGATAAAATAGTGATAATAATAATATTAATAATGGTGCAGGATTACAGGTTGAATGACACTTTTAGTGTTGATAAAACATTTTAATATAATAAAATGAAAATATTAACAAGTGCATTTAGCTTTTTTGTCAGTCTTTTTTTTTTAAATTAATATTATTTATT